>NC_092814.1:75039340-75339340 GCF_023375885.2 Dermacentor andersoni
TTAACCAGATTATTTTTGTCCTCACCTTTATGCATAATTGCTACTTTTGTAATCTTCATATTCTAAAGAAAGATTGCCAAAAGTTAGAGTTCATGAACGTCTTATAGGCCCATACTAAGGGAATTAGTAATAAAAGTAATGGGTTCTATTTTTAGACCACTTAGATCCTAAGTTATAATTCTGTATTTTAATTCATTCCTTACTTCTATGTCGTCAGTTGTATGGATGTACAAGGAATCCACAAGGATACAAGTTAAATAATTGATGACTCCGTGATCATGAGCACTGACGATCAATACGGTGAAGAAATTATTAAACTT
Source organism: Dermacentor andersoni (assembly GCF_023375885.2). NCBI lineage: Eukaryota > Metazoa > Arthropoda > Arachnida > Ixodida > Ixodidae > Dermacentor > Dermacentor andersoni. The sequence goes on from NC_092814.1 coordinate 75,039,661, forward strand.
ATTTGTTAGATTTGCGCCTTTGGATACTTCCTCTCCTACTTTAATTTCCTCAGTTACAAAGCATACGACGCAGTTCAGTTCTCACACCATTTTATTAAATATCACCTGTACTATCAGACATAGAGAAGTACCATTTACGTTTAGCTTGCCTTTATAGTGGACTAAGAAAATTTCCGCATTTCTTTATGAACAAATTTTCAAATGCTGTTAACGTATCTAAATCCCATCTAATAATAAACATATTACACGATGTCTTTTTCTTTCATCGTTTTGTGTAGCTTCGAGGAAATCCATGATTTGCGAGTCTGTATAGGTCTTCCTATGTATGTTTTATTTAAGCATGAAATGCTTTTAGCTCCCGTTGTCGGCGGCGTTCAAGTGACCATGAGCCAAAAGCCAGAGGCGTTATCCGGACAATTTGCGAGGAAAAAAAAACGAGATCATCAGGCTAACTGGTCAAAACAGAAGAAAATGTGGTATCTGGCCCCTAACCTGTTCTACAGGACCGTATTACATACGCTAGCTACTGCCAAAACAAGTTATAAGATGATATTGCTTCCGAGTTCTTCCTAATGTTTGTTCACAATATCGCTCAAGTATAACTTCTAATACGCTGAAGTTTTATTTGTAATTTCCAATAGCGACGTTCAAAAGGCGGATACAGGGCATACACTTCATTGTCATCTTTTGGCGCTGAGACAGGGTTGCCTGTGCTCTTTTGAACGCCAGCAGTCCGATAGTTCCGCGGAGCAGGTTTTGCGTCGCCTCGAGAGATGGCGCCACGCTGCGTGGCCTCCTTCAGGCGCTTTTCCTTTAGCTGGGCAGTACGCTCCACCTTCTGGCGTCTTTCGCTGCCTGTCGTGCCGCCTTCAGCCGGTTTTCTTCTAGCTGGGCAGCGTCCATATGGACCAGTGCACAGTATGGCGTGGTGCAGTCTGGTGTGATATGGTGTGCCGTTGCGAACATGCACTACACCCATTTTAATATTGTAGCTAGTATCATCTCCAAACAATCTGCTTTGCGGGTTGCCATATCATGCTTCATCTACTCTCGATTACGGGAGAGCCAGCAATTTTTTTTACGGAACATCAGTAAAAGGTTTCAATAAACGATCATACGTATCGGAGGAGTAAACAAATTGACATGACAAAAGAGTTTAATTACTTCGTCAATTTTGGACGAGAATGTGCACGAATTTGTCTTGATAATATACTTCTAGAGCGATTTTGTGCTATTGCTTAATTTCCTTTACAACAGCCAAGTTTATTATCACGTTGTAGTGACGATGAAGAAACAGACAGTGGCACAAGTGTGATTCCCGAACAATAATTCTTTGTTGGGCAAACTTGTGCCCAGGAAAGCCGCCGTGGTTGCTCAGTGGCTATGGTGTTGCGCTGCTGAGCACAAGGTCGCGGGATCGAATCCCGGCCACGGCGGCCGCATTTCGATGGGGGCGAAATGCGAAAACACCCGTGTACTTAGATTTAGGTGCACGTTAAAGAACCCCAGGTGGTCCAAATATCTGGAGTCCCCCACTACGGCATGCCTCATAATCAGAAAGTGGTTTTGGCACGCAAAACCCCATAATTTTTGTGCCCAGGAAAGCAAGTAACAGTCAATCACAACGATAGCGGCGAGCACTGTCGTCGATAGTCGACATCCGATCTACGGGTCAAGCACGTCGGCTCTTTATACGTATGTGTGTCACCGTATATTCCAGCGTGATCGCTGATGCTCGCGCGCGGTCTACAATGTACACCACTATTTGCGTCGCGTATGCAACAAGACTACAGGCAACATTCTTTCGCTGTAGAATCGGTCACAACATTCGAGAAGGTTCCGATATATGGAAGCGCCTCTTGCGCAGAGCGATAAGTTTGTAACAGTTGTTGGTCGGATATAAACGCTCACCGGAGGAACGTGGACAATGTACACGTGTCAATATAGCATGATTATCACTTGCAGAAAGAATAAAAACACGGGAGTGTGCAAAGCTAGGAAAACTAGCTGCGAGTAAATGAACCAAATTTGCAGCACTAGCGGTGGTTCGAGTAGGCGTTATAGTCACGTTAGAACGACAATAGGAAGAAATAAGCGCATCCACGTAAGCTCAGTTGTTTAAAGAGCATTTCAATGTTTAAACCTCCTCCATGTATGAATGTGTAAGTGATAATTAACATAAAAAATGTGTATATATTGAAACTAATTACAGATTATGTCGTTGCACATCTTCAACAAAGGTTACCCGTAACCTAAACGGTTATTGGAAAATTATTAACATAGCTAATTAATTATCAGCCTAGTTCTGTGCACGAACACCGCAAAACAATCTTATTTTCGATAATGGGATACCTAAAGCACTTCGCATAGATTTCGCATCATTATTGTAAAAAAAATCCTGTTGAGGATTTGCATTTATCTACGTCACTTTAATTATCCCATCGCGCTCGGCATAACCACCGGCTCTTACGGTGCCACAATATTGAATTTTTGAATTACATTAGAAAATTCACAGGCATAGCATGGTGTCAGTCTGCGCAAGACAGGTTGTCGGAGATCGATTGGAGATGCCTTCGTTCTGAAGTGGACTCAAAATTTCTATATTATGATAATGATGATTCTAAATTAATTCATCAAGCTAACGTCTCTCCCTAGCCTTGTCGAAATCAACTTAAGGGTATGAAAAGATACAAAACATCTCACAGGTCTATTTTTCTCAGTTCTTGCTGTGTCGTGTAAATATTTATTTATTTATTTATTTATTTATTTATTTATTTATTTATTTATCCTGACATTGTAAATGTGGACCTTTACACAACGACCTACTGCTGTAAAGGTGGAAGATGAACAAGGCGAAATGAATTCATATACAGCAACGAGGAGTGGCTCCACAGGTGTGGAAGGTTGGCAAGAACATTCTATCTCCAAACAAAAGATTGTCGTACAAGCGCTACTACTATCCACACATTTCTTGTACTAGCAGACCTTTAAAGCTAATGCAGAACGCCGTATCTATAAGAGGAGTTGCAAGCACTGCCTTTGTTCTTGAAGTGTACGTTGTTGTCTGAAACTATATGTAAAACCGCTTCCACGAAAGTTTGCTCAATACTGATCAAATTGGTTGATAGTATTTTCACTGTCCTTGACTCAGTGCACAGATAAGAACGCTATTGTTCGGTCTGTCGGCAGTTGCCGCGCAAAAGCATCCTGGAGCACCGACCTTAGAAGTTGTCAGCACACAAGAACCAAGCCGCTGCTGCTTCGTTACGGCCATTAGACCATGAGAGAGAGAGAGAGAAGAAATAAAGGCAAGGAGGTTAACTAGACTTTGTTGAGTTTGTTAGGTAGTGCGCGTGGGGAGGGAGGTGAGGTAGTGAAGAAGAGAGAAAAGAGGAGTTCAGGTCAATCACGCTGGTTATTGTGTAAGGATACTTGCTTGAGCAGTTACGTGCACAGTTACAGCCTTCCCTCATTCTTAACGCACTGTTCATCTCGTCCTGACCTTTCGGTTTATAGGATCACGCTTCAATTTGCCTACTTTTCTGGTTAAGTTCCAGGCGTAGAGTCCGCGGACCTCTTGAAAGTCATTGCAGTGGCACTAATGAGAGCCACTTCACTTGTCTCAGCGGTTCCCGTCTGGAAAACACAGTTCGTTGTAGCTATAGCATGCCGCTGATTTAGAGAAAAAGAACAAGATTTGGTCCGCTTCTCTAAAACGAGAAAGCTCCGGGAACGCATGAAATATTTACTCTTCGGGTGTCAAAACTAACTCTGATACCTTTCCCGTTAAATGGAGCATTTAGCTCACTCCACATCAGTTCTAGCATTGGAAGAAATTACCAGTTCTGGTTCTTGGAGCTACTAAAACCATTCTGCTCGAATAATTGTAAAAAGCACTCACCTCAAATCCAGAACTGCATGACGGCTGGCCATTCTCGATAACCAAATGACATGTAGGCCTAAAACCTTACCTTCCCAAATTGTTGTGCGAATGAACAATCGTGCTTATATCGAGCACCGTACCACAGCATTCAGTCGCGCATAGCCGGGTACTATGCGTTGATCTAGACGCGGAGATTTGACTTGATGTAACTGTAGAAGTGAACGCCTACTCAATATAGAGGATTGGCCAAGAATCGCATGGTAATCAGTAAAGGCCGCCTCAAGAAGGGCTCGCTAACCAATCGTCTCACATATCCTGCTTGCAAATTGATGGCGCAGTGGACAACACAAGTATTTTACTGCCTGTGAGCTACACGCCGGTTCAGATTTCGGATAAGCCTCTCCAAGAGTTTCCAGCATTTCTTCACGTGGCGTTGAAACCGGCGAAGGCGCGACCTCTTCATCGATAGCTGAATTTTTGGGACCGCTAAGTACTACGGGTGAAAAAGCTGCCAGTCTACTCTCTACGGGTAAAAGCGGGATGATGTCATATGGTCACTGCTCTTTGAGCCTCCTACAAAATGACTTGTTGAGCCGCGGCGCTCGGTACTGTGGCTCACCGCGGTGCTGCGCCTTCTTGCACTGTCCAAGCGCATTCGTTGTTCCTTCTTTTTTGCTATGTACTCGAAACTCAATACCGCGTTTTATCTTGAACCACACTGGATATTTTCATGATGTACATTATCACGTATTATGAGGCGTCATTAAGTTCTCGAAGTTAGCCATCTATCCATCAAGACTTTAAAGAAATATTGTAATGGCTTTAATTAACATGTTACTTTTTTCATGACAGCCAAACCCTTGCAAGGGGCGCAAAGTAGCAATTTAATGAAAAAGCACTGCGGGAGTTCAATAAATTTCGCGAACGTAGTATATAAAGCGAGCAGAAGTTATGAAACGACTAACTAAACAGAGAAGTTATGCGGACACAAGGCAAAGCAAAAGCAAATAAATTATTTCAGGATGCTTACGAAAGATGACGCAGGATATTTTCGAGCAATCGAGAATTCGCCCCATTTCCTACGATGCATAAGCTGCAGAAATCAAATAGTAAGAATGCATAGTCCCGCCAAAAAAAAAATGAGGGGCTTCTAGAGAGGTCTAAAAAATAAAACCATTAAAAATTTACCCTTCGCCCGCTTACGACACGTTTCTGGATGACGTTTGCGATGTGCATGCGAGGGCTGCCTCGTAAGCTAAATCGGAAGCCATGGAAATCTACACAAAAGTGTACCACAGATAACACGATGCCACAGCCTTGCTTACTCAGTTGTAGGAGTTCACGCTGGCTGCTGAAAAATTTGATGAAATTTGTTGAGTTTGGAAGAAGCAAGCGAAGAACCACTTCCGACAGCAACTGCCACAGATGCGGCACAAGATCACTGCTGCGACCCCGCATTTCATCTCAAACGCATTGATCGACCGTGTGCCAGAACAATATTGGCGACGCTCAATATAGTCCTGTGGTGTTGCTCGCACAGAAACTAGAGAGGAAATGTGAGATGAGCGCTTGGAAGCAACGATAACCAAACACAGCGTCGATCTCGCTTTTCATGGCTCTGCCGGCGCCATAGACTCTGGCGCTAGTCCAAAGGGCGAACGAGAAAGTTTACACCAGGCACACGTGCCATGACGGTTTGCTCTCCCAGTCGAGCTTGCACTTCCAGCGTTGTGTTGCCGCCTATGCTATACAGAACAGTGTACGCAGCACTCACCGGAGAAAAGCGCGCGGTAATGAGTCGGGGAGCAGAGAAAGCATGCAGCGTATGGGAGGGAAGGGGCGGGCTTCCGCGCCACAGCGTACGACCCAGCCAACCAACGTCCAAGTTTAAAGCAGCTTCTGCCAGGTTCTGTCGCATAACATTACACAATTCGAGCAGCGACCTTCCAAATGCATCGCACTTGGCCTTTACGCGTACATATTTTGAGGTTCAGTGCCAACCTGCGGCAAAAGGCCTATTTCCCTCCGATTCGACTTCATTTTCCTTTTTAAACATGTGCAGCTGATCGCAACTTCGATCCTCACCTATAATACTTTTTTTAATCGCCTGGGTTGCGACGCGGTATAATGTCGGAACGAAATTACAGGTAAGCATGCAGGCCGATTTCATGAAGATACTGCAAAGGGACTTATGAAATCTATTGTCCTTGAGCCATCATTCGTAGTATTCAGGCCGGTCACTTAACTTCCCACTTCTAACCCTCGTAATGAAAAATGCGCTTTCACTTGAAGCCCATGCTTGACTTCGTCAAAATAACGTCTGACGTGAACGCGCCGAAGGAAACGCAATGGGCGTCTTGGGTACATCCGTGCCAGGCGTCATTTAAATCTAGTAAAGCATAAGAATTATTCTTGCTCACTTGGAATGGTACCTCAAGTGATTAAATATCTATCCGGACGGCACGACGGGCTTTCGTCGAGGTCGCTCATCCATCGACAACGCTATTGACCTGTTTACCTGGGTCTTAGCACAACAACAACAAAAAAAGCCTCAGGCGCCTTTTAATGCACTTTTTCTCGATGTCAAAGGAGCATACGACCACGTCGCCTATGAGGCCATACTGAACTCACTTGAGGCTGTGGGAGCTGGTGGTCAGATATATCAATGGATTCGGGACTAATTTGACTGAGAGGTGCTTTTTTTTACAAACCGAAGACGGCCCAACTTCGGAACATCACATCTACAGTGGTGTGCCGCAGGGTGGGGTGTTGAGCGCCATATTGTTCAACTTGATCCTGGTAGGACTTATTGAGTACTCACCGCGGGCAGTTCATGTCTCAATATATGCAGACGACAATTGCATCTGGGCCTCTGCGGTGACTCGTCTTCAGGTGCGGGTCAGGCTTCAGCGGGCGGCAACCATGACGGCATCTTAACTGCGAGAACAATGTCTCAATGTGCCTACCGACAAGTGTGCATTGGTTGGCTTTACGCGCAAACAAATGTCATCATATCCCGTTTCAATCAACGCTCAACCTGTATTCTATGTTAAGACGCATCGCTCTCTGGGTGTCATCATCGACCGCAACCTCTCGTGGAGTCCTCACTGCGTCTTTCTGAAGAAGTTATCTTCCATTGCGCAGGTGTTCAACTTTCTCTGCGGGAAAACCTAGGGTACACTAGACCATTCTACACTGCAGCTGTAGCGGGTACTGATCCTGGGACTCCTGCGTTACAGTCTACCATTTTTGTCAAATGCATGCTAGGCAAAGTCAAGCGTGGGCTTCAAGTTAACGTGCATTTCTGAATACGTAGGTAAATACACTTTCGCAAATTGTCTTTGTCCCATGCCACGTCCAAAGTAGATGGCGGGCATCCGCTGCAGACGCAGGAGTGGAGCACTTAAGACGTGAGGCATTGTCTATACAGTTCACCCCAGGTATAAGTGATGGCTGGTGTATAAGGCTTGCCCCGGCCTGAAGTCTCCGAAGAGAGGCTTCCTCTCCCCGATAAAGGCTGTGGGAAAGGGAGCAGAGACACGGGGTGATGAGGGCACGCATGTCCCGCCGGTGGATAAATTGTGGGGCAATCAGAAGAGAGCGGTGTTCAGGGGCCAAGTAACGAGGAGTTACAGGCGGCAAGAAAGATTGAGCATTGCGGTCCACAAGGTCACTGTTGTGGTCATGGCCATCAGCCTGCAACCAATGGACAGTGATGTTTACGCGTTAATACTTGTAACTTCTGTAAATCTACTCACAAGTACATCGTGTTTTTGTCAGTTGTTTGAGCTGCCTAATTGCGTTGAGGCGTTCAACATATTAGATGAGGGCACAGTTGACGTTAGGCAAGTTGTTCATCGCATCGTGTATAGCTTGCAACTAATAAAATAACAAATCTGAAAAGTCCCTTGCATACTTGAAGGAAAAAACCAGTCAAAAACACAAAGGACAAGAGGAGAGGTTCACACCACAACGACTAGTCGTTGTGGTGTGAACCACAACGACTGTCCTTCTCTTGGGTTAACCACCTTATCCGTGCAGATCACAGCGTCTCTTAGGTACGGTCGTTTAAACTCTTGGATTCGGTAGAAACCGTCGGCGCATCTTTGTCGTCTTGTTTGTGGTTATCGTCGTGTGATATCACAGTGGAATATTGTCCAATGTCTTAGTTATGTTAAACTCTTCACTGCGACTGACTCTGTGAACGACTCACTCTATTATTTTTCTTTTCTCTCCTTATCTATTCTTCCCCTTTCACCCTCCCTAAGTGTAGGGTAGCCGACCGGGTGCGTCCTTGGTTAACCTCCCTACCTTTCCCTGTTCGTTTCTCTCTCGCTCTCTCTATCGCTCTCTCATAGAAATAGGAACGGATAGACTGTATCTTGTCTAGTAAGCTTTTCTGCTTGCTGTCGCTGATCAGCAAACTCAGAAGCGCTCTTGTGGCGTTGGCATAGTAAGTGATAGACGAGGGAGAGCCATAATTGCTCTCATTGCACTTCTAATGATCACCTCGAACTTGTCTCACTGTTCAGCAGTCAATAGCAGGAACTCGGTGGTACGAACACACACCGGCATATCCATTTAAATAGACACAGTCCTTAAATATCTACTGTGGTAGATAGCGCTATTATATCTCATCAGCTGGATTACTTGGAGAGACGGAGACTACTTTAAAGACTAAATGTAAAGTTACGTCAGCTAATTATTAAAACACGCAGACTAATAAGGGCCGAGTCAATGATTGCGCTAAGCAATTCCACTGAAATGTGCCCCTTTGCATGACTTAGCAACCCCAGTCATACAACCGAACGAATGTTTACATAAGCAATTCTCAAGATTGAGCTTCAGTTGACTGCAAATGTACACTGTTGATAGACTAATATTTGGGATGAAAACATTTGGTCTGCAAGGAGAAAGCAAATTTGTAGGTATAAAATGATTTCGAATACAATGCGAAATAATGAAGAGGATACAACCTCATGCGTGATGCGCATTTCTTATTCTGTGTCGCTGACCTCGCAGGCGTGATCTTGGGCTAGGGAACGAGGTAAGATGCAGAGGCACGCTGTTCATCGTTTAATCTACCCGCGTGTACGTTTAAGCTATAAAGTAAATAAAGAGTGAAGTTCATGTGTCTATGCTACCTTTAATGTGAACCGTGAAATCATGTTATAGTGCGCAGTAAGGTCATGTAGTAAATTGCTGTTTTCTTTGCTAAATGGGAGGAGGCGGCTAGGAGTACTGCTCTACTCGGTTGGCCTTCGGGCACTTTTAAGCCTTAATTTAAGAACACAAGAACGCATGCTTTGTTTAATTCAACCATTTTGTGAGCTCAGAAAGTGAGGCTACAGCGCAACTGTTTCCACCGCAAATGTAATGTTGTTGTGCTCTGAAGTATTTGTGCCTTGGAATATGAAGTGCAGGCCGTGCAACCAACCTGAGACTGTGACACTGTTTCATTCTTTGTCGTGACGCATTTGATTTTTGAAAATTTTTACAGCGAACTGTCAAACGAGGACTGCGGATCTCGTCTTATGCACGGTTATCAGCGGCCACCAAGGCCGGTAGGCGCGGGCAGTAGCTAACCCCAGTGAGGTTGAGAGAGAGGCACGTCGCGACGATGCCCTCTCCCCTCACGCAACACCTGGCGCGCTATTTCGGCATCAGGTGTTCCATTTCGCCCGCTCCGCTCCGTCTAGGCGCGCTCGTGACGTATCGCAGCCAGTGCGAATTTAGGTACCGTTTCGCTTCTACTGACGCCGGCTTTTTCGCCCAATGAGCCAATTGACGCTTTCGCACCAAAAAGTGCTAGACCCGAGGGGTTTTTGTTTCGAACCCACGTAAATTCGTTAATTTTTTCTTGCTTCGTTTCCGAGTCTTCGTGCGTGATGTTACAAGGAGCGGTGATGTTACATGCAGGGATATCTCGATACTTAGCACATGACTGCGTAACGCAGTTAAAGTTCAATAGCTCACTCTGTATTTCATCACTCTGGAGCACATGTACCATTTTGGTTATAGAAGTGGAGACTTAAGTCGATCTAGCAGAAATCCCGTGCTTAAAACCAGTTTTGTGAGATGCGTCCAGAAAATTTGTCACGATATGCATAGACTGCAATTGAAATTCCGATTAACTATATATGAACTGCTTGGCTTCCAAGCCCCTGTGGCGTGATGGGCAACACACATGCCGATGAATCAGTTATATCTGCTCATGAAGAGGACGTGCAGGAAGCGATCCCACTGTGAAGAACACATGCAGGAGCGAAACTTCGAGTGCTTGCGAATGATGACACGCATTCCTTGTAGAACACGCTCTGTTTCCGGCATCACGCGTCTAAGTGGATTGAACCCCTTTTTTCGACTTCGTTCTCCATCTGGACTGGCCTGAACTCAGACAACATTACTCAATACTTTGTCGACTGTGGCTTGGTGTCGTGTTCACAAAATTCTTTGCTTTCCGGCCGCATGGGAAGAGAAGATAGTGCTGCTTGTGACCACTGCGGCAGCGAGAAAACCATTGAACATGTTATTTGCCACTATCCTGGCTACTGCGCCCACAAGCAGTCACCAGCGACCAAGTTCGCCCGTACTGACGGCCGGCCACTTCCGGAGGAGACAATCCTAGAATGCCGGCCTATACAGTAGTCACAGCAGAAATTGGTCAAGGCACTATTGAAGCTTTTACAATCGAATGGTTTATTAGAGAGGCTATGATTCTCCCAGACGTTCTCAACCTAATCGTTTTTTTTTTACAGCGGAGCTGACTTAGGCTAGTTGTCAGCGTTTCGTGTTGTGAGTAGGCAAAAACGATGGCGGCGTCTAAAGATCTGGAATAGCTTAAGCATACGGCAAAATCGCATCAGTGTATGTGTCCCAGCTGCATTTGAGGTCAGATGTGTCAAAACCGGTGGTGGATGATGGTTTGATACGTCGCAATCTAAGCAAACAACGAGAGCACGGCCGTTGCGCCCTATGCCTTGCCGACGGCGGGCGAGGGCCTTGCCGTGGAATGTGCCGACGGGTGCGCCGTACAGACTGGAGACGGAATCGTTGTCGCCACCATGTGTGTTCATCCCGGAACGTCAAAGGGGGACCTTGAAGACTTTACGATCTACGCATTTCAGTTGATCCTCTCGGTGGACCCCAATCCCATCGTCATTGTGGGTGCCTTTAACGTCGATGTGTCTCGTCCCGACGGAAAGTGGTTCTTGGCGTTTCTCTCGGAAAGGTACGGCCTTCAATGTTACACCAAGATCAATGTCTCCGCGACGCGCCATCGGTCGTTAATACACCTAACATTCGCTAAGAAGAGCTCCAGTGTCGTCACAGAGCCCATGACCGTCTATCATAGCGACCATAAAGGCATAATTGGTCGTCGCAAGAAGAACGTAAATACAAATAAACATAACAACGTGCATATTTGTGTTCCATTGTTTATTGTTTTATTTTCTTTATAGTTTTATACAGCTCCGCTGGTCCTTCACCTTGACAGAATGGAATGGCTATAAATATTTTTCGCACTTTTCTTCTTTCCCTTACTTCTTTGTCCTTACTCTTCCCCCAGTGTAGGGCAGCAAATCAGAAGCTTCTCTGAAGCGATTCACCTCCCTGCCTTGCCTATCTCATTTTTATCTCTCTCTCACTCATCTGCCATTGATTTTCCACAACAACGATAAGCGTTAACTGTAACGTAACTGCACTTCGCCACTGATTTCGAAGTCATATTTCGCAAGTATCGTAGTTTAGTTCTGATTTTAAGGCTTGGATAAGTTTACTGTTGTACTGCAGCTTTTAGGAACTGGGAGGGGGGGGGGGGGGGACCACGGCTTGAATACATGGTTCGGCCGTGGATCCCCAGTAAACTGCAAGTAAAAACCCAGATAGATATAACAATTCACGAAACACATTTTTCTTGTATGAGAAAAGAAGACGAAAAAGAAGAAAACGCAGTGGAAGTGGAAGTGGAAGTCACAGCGCTACCAAAATATCAGCGAATTGTCCAAGTTTTTTGGTGTAATCCTTCTTGCACGGGTTGTTCAACAGGGCGATCCTAAAGCAATAATTGCCCGTTTTACTGCGATAACTCTCACAATAGTATGCTCAGCCTCAACTCTGATCCGGCATGATTGGGGCTTTGTATCACGGTTGAAGACGCTTGTACACTTCATGTGAGTGAAAGCGACTGTTTGTCGTGAGACCGTTTTAGTAGGCTTGAACTAAATACTAAATAATAATAATAATAATAATAATAATAATAATAATAATAATAATAATAATTCAATTTATGTATTTTTTTCGTCATGTGTTTCATATTCATAGGAATGGTCCTACAAGACAACTGGGGCTTAGACTGGCCTGTTTGTGTTGTTTTGCATTTTTTGGTGGCAATAAATGTTGCTGTTGTTGTCATTGTGTGCCGATAATTCTGAATGATTTGCCAAATGAGGCATTCTCCATCGCATCAAAAAAGGCATTGAAAAACATTTGTTCATATTTTACAAATGTTGAAGCAACCATGCATGTTTAAGTGCTGGTCACCATTTCTAAAACATGTACATCTTACCGTCTTGGTGTCGATTGTTGATTCTTGCTATATGTTTTGCTTCTTGTTCGTGTTAAGCTTCCTACCGGTTAATCCCCCTGCATTATCTTGTTATATGTCTATGGGGAAAGTAAATATTGCACGCTCGTCCGCTGATTTTGCCGGGCCAAGTCCCCAAACCACTGGTGGCTTTGACAGACCCGTTTCTTGCACTCTGTATTCCTTTGTGCAATAAAAATTATTGGTATCATCATCATCATCATCATCATTATTATTATTATTATTATTATTATTATTATTATTATTATTATTATTATTATTACACAGATCTTAAGCACTGGGTAATTAATGTTACACGAGGCGTTTTGCAGGTAGCTCGCTTTCTAACATCGTGTTTACAGATGACGCAACGTGTCGGTGACGCGAGCGTGTGCGTGACGGCAACGGCACGGCTACGGGCACGACCACGACGATGGCTTGACGGCAGCGATGATGGCATATAACGACTCATTTATTGCACTCCGGCGAACAAACGGCCCGACCTGTCCCGGTAGGACCTGGGCCGCTCCCGAAGGCGGAGTATTGTCACATGGCGTCTCAAAGCGCTGACTGCCACATGGAAGCATGCGGGAAACTGGCACGCTCCAACCTCCATAAACAACTTCTTGCCAGGCGACGTGACGCACGCCAGAGGCAGTGGTGAGGCTGACAATTATATCGACGCGTTCCCCTTCTGCGTCTGTGGCCTAATGCAAAGTTGGGCGAGCGCACATGATGTCGCTTTTATGAATAAATTGTCGCTACGCGACGACGTGTCGCGCGCGTAAATCATCTCAAAGCACTATAGTTGGCACGAGGAGAGAGGTACGGTCCAAGTCCTCGTACTTGGATTAGCTGATTTCCATTCGCGGGCTATTTACAACCTCAAGCACTGTCTTAAAGAACCCTTTGAGCATACGTAGCAACACGCGCTTAGAGGTGCGGGGCGTCCTATACTGAAACTGTGGCGGTGTCCTGCCTCTGCTTTGCGCGCCTCTAAGCTGCTCCTAGCTTTCCTGGAAGATACAGCTGGGCTTCAGTAAGACTTTGTAGACTACCTTGAATTTATAGGCTGATGCATTTTGCGTGTGTATTCGAGTGTGTGTTCTTTTATATCACTCACTCATTTCATCCAGCATAATATATGGCACCTGGCGTAGCAAGCGCCAAGCCTGACGATACAGGCTACCCTCTCAAGTTATCACTAAACATTCTCTATATATCTGCTTTGCTTAGAAGCGCATAGTGGGCGTTCAACCACAAACCGAAGCAAAAGTGAACCTCATATACGTTGACCATAGAGGCGCCACTGTGTCATGTGTAGAGACCGTAATTTTAGGAAAAATGCAAATTTTTTACTTGCGTTATTTTTGCGCCTATTTAACATATAAGAGCGAATTAAGGGTTTACAAACATTTTATGGGCACTGTTATTGTGCCTATAAATGCCTATTTCGATTTTGGTGCCATATTAGATATTCAGAGCCTAAAAATGCCCTTTTCAGTGTTTTTTACTAGCCTTGTTTTGCTTATAATGTTATAATGTTTAACATATAATGCTATAATGTTGTTCCGCGAAAAAGTTATCCTTGCTTACAATGTCATTATCGCAGTCCGTTACTTTGTACACTGTACTTCTTTACTGCACTGTATACACGTTCTTCGTGTTGTAGCTGGACTTGGATGAGGCCCCTCTGAACAAAGTCTTTTGCAGCTATATCATGCATTGTTTGTGGGTTATCTACGACACAGCATGTCTGTGATTTCCAATATATGTTCAACTTGTCTTCGATCGTTGGAAAGTCCTCGGGCCCAAGCTCTGCGAACATGTCTAGGCCGGCCACGGTGTACATCGACTTCCGTCACAATAGAGGAATCACGGACCTAACCTACTGAAGGCTACATGTCCTGTAAGCCACTTCGAGTTCCCCTCCAATTGCTGACTCGACACACACACACACACACACACACACACACACACACACACACACACACACACACACACACACACACACACACACACACACACACACACACACACACACACACACACACACACACACACACACACACACACACACACACACACACACACACACACACACACACACACACACACACACACCATCCCTTCTTTCCAATTCAAGAAAACCGACCAAGCTGCACCTACTCAAGATGTCTCACTTGTCACAGGCATATAATTTCCTGAGACTTCCCACTTACCGTCATCTCTGAAGTGCCACCGTGGACACTGCATAGACCAAACGCGCGTCTTCACATGCCTGGGATTTCGAAGAAGTCGCGTATCCCTTCCATTGGCCTTAAACAACTCACCTTGGCCCATCTGGTTGTGCTGTACGACGTCTCTGTGCACATATACACAGACGGATCCGTTACTTCATGCGCCTCGACCGCGGTCTTTCTGATGCCTCAGCTGGACACATCCCGCCAATACAAATTGGACCACAAATCGCCTTCAACAGATGCAGAGCTTGTCGCAATACGGGAAGCTGTCCGTTTTGTCTTCTACCTGACAGCGCGTACATGGACTATCCTTTCTTACGCAAAATCAGCGCTGCAAGACATCGATTCTCTCTCGAGAAGAGGCCAGTATTACATGCTAGCATTAGACTTCCCACAAATGCTTGATCTTGCGCAGAGGATCGGTCACTCAGTTACCTTTCAATAGGTACCTGGTCACTGTGGCTTGGTCCGCAACGAGCTAGCTGATGCGGAAGCAAGAGCCACTTTTCCTACAACCGTCGACGTAAAGATTCCATGCTCGCGAAGTGATGTAAACTCTTTGTTGACTGCGCTCATGCGACATTGCACAGCACATTACTGGGCTCAACCGGACCATCGGTACAAACGCCTGCGGGAAATAGTTTGTAGCAGGACTTTTCGCCTCCCGGCTAATGTCAAGCGATGCCAAGCTAAGCGTCCTTCATCTGATTCGCGTGGGCGTCGCCTTCACTCGACGCTACGCACATCTTATCGGCCGTGCGGGCAGCCCGAACTGTGAACGCTGCCAACTGTCTGAGACTCTCCAACATCTGTTTTGCGACTGCCCTCTCTACGCATCCCAGTGGAAGCAGGCATTGACAAGCCAACATTGTCCAAAAGTACTATTTTGTGCCCAATGTGTGACCCTACAGTAGCATCAACAGATACAAGGGCTGCACAGGACTACTTGAAGATCACCGGACTAGACGCGAAGCTTTAAGGAAACTACTGTGTCAGTGTATACATGCCTTTGTTCTTCCTCCGCATCATCATATTTCATCACTCGTTTTTGTCCTCTTTCCTTTTTCCCCTGTGCAGAGTAGCAGGCGAGATCATGCTAGCTCAGGCCGACCTGTCTGCCTTTCTAATAAATTATTTCTTCTCCTACTGCACTGTATTTTTACTTCCTGTTTCTTCTTTTCCTTGGAAAGTCATATATTAGGTATCACAACCATATAGACAGTAATCCACTCGTGCCTGGGCCACACGTTGGCCTAAATAAATAAATAAATAAATAAATAAATAAATAGATAGATAAATAAATAAGCATTAACCCGTTTGGGAACTTGGCTGAAGGCAGCTGAATATTACCAAAAACAATTTGCCGGTGCAAAGGCTGCTATCAACAGTTTTGCAGCAGACGAGAGCATCGCTGAGAAGGGCTCAAACTGCGCTACACGGACAATACACTAGAAAGCGGTTTAGCGTATACTTGTGCACTGACTTCACAGCCGTCGTCATGGAAAAACTTGAATGTTTGGGCGCCTCTCTTACCCGGAAGTGGGGCTCATTTTAGATTTTCAGGATACGTTCGGGGGCCACCATCCCCCATGTACCTGTTGCATCAGTGACAGAGATAGTTCAAGGCTTCAGTCTGTCTCGGGCTAAAATCTCGGGTTTTCGGTAGAGAAAGAACTGTCGAAGGTTCTGACCGGCGAACATTTTGAAGTTATAGAGGGCGTTACATTGTCGAACGCTCTGAAGCACGAATATGCACCCCTAACTTCGGTGGACGTTGAGTCTATGCTTTTCTGTCTGCAAACCAATACTCAGTGAACAAAGGTGCAACAAGAAACCCGAAAATGTTGAAATCTTGAGATGCTGCTTGTTTGTCACTGCTCTCACAACTTTTCACATGGTGTATTGTCGCAAACTTTTAGAATAAATCTTCTAACCTACGCAACTTGCATGTTTATCTATTGTATCATTTTAACCGAGAAAATAAAGTGAATTTCACAAAACAAAGGTTTAGAGGCCTGTGTACCTTAGCAATCAACATTTATTCTCAGATGCACAGCGGTAGTTCTTATTCATTGAGCCTATACATGGCTGAAAGGACAGTATTTGGCGCTTGCATATGCCTTAAATGACAGGTTTAGTGCATCTTATAGGCGGCTAAAACAGCATTTTCCAGTGCCCAAACATCCAGTATCTAGTCAAGTGTCAAAGTGACCATACACTTTGTCTTAAAGTTCACGCGCTATTCAAAGTGGGCTGTGCCCGACGTAGTCCGCCTCCTCTGCTTCCCGCCACTTTAACACAATAAGAAGCTCCCACGAGTGAAACAAAAGAGAAAAAAAAAACGTCTAGGGCAATTTGACTTGAGAATCAAAATAAGAGAATCCTCAAGTGCACGCACGATTACGCTTCACATGGCATTTATAACTAATTATGGTACATATCAAGCATTAAGTTGACTATGAATCGAATGCATGTCATCGGTGACGTCAGTTTCCTGACCAGTTACGGTGGGAAGTCCGTGAGAAATATAGCCCCCTTATCCCCATGCCTCCCCTTTCAAAAAAAGAAAAGAAAAAAAGAAAGCGCGTTTGTATTGAGAAAAAAAAAATTATACGAGAAGAGAGATTCCAGCTCCATAGCTTCTTATCGAGCCTACGTAACGACTGAATTGGTCGACACCTAATTTGACACATTATATAAAATGAGGCACCGCTTCGATAAAACAACCACACGACGCAAATAAATTTAGCTAAAAGACTATTCGGTCTAAATATATGTCATAGTGTACCATATAGGTACCATGCCACCGGTACCACAATGATGCCATACCGCTGTTTCATATCAATTAAGTTTTACTCTTTTCTTTTACCATAGCTTGTATATGTGTTCTTTCCTTGCCGATTTAGCTAGTTATGAAGTTTCGATGCAATATCATTTCTAAAGCCTGCGGTGCCTCACAGTATATTGGGGCTGCAGCCCACGAATTCTAAGATCGACGCATTGGTGTTCGGGTTCAGACTATAGGTCAGTGACATTTATTCTGGATGAACACATACCTTCGGGGACATCATAAATAAAAGGTGGCAGAATTGAAAACGATTACTATAGACGCACGCATGCTATATGTCACGGCGTAGGAGTTCTTTTTTCACCAAGTTGGACCTTCAATAGCGGCGGAAAGGCATCGAAGGCCGCCTGAGCATCAGCTGAGGCGAGC
Organism: Dermacentor andersoni; assembly: GCF_023375885.2. Classification (NCBI taxonomy): domain Eukaryota; kingdom Metazoa; phylum Arthropoda; class Arachnida; order Ixodida; family Ixodidae; genus Dermacentor; species Dermacentor andersoni. Next base: position 75,057,588 of record NC_092814.1, read on the forward strand.
GAGCGTTTGTAACTCACGAGCGTATCGTACCTACTCAGTGGCGACCACAAGGCACCGCCAGGCTGTCCTTGCGTTTGAGCGAAGCCCTCCGCCGCCAGCCAGCTTTTGCCGAAACACAGCGGCAAAGAGAATGCGGGCAAATGGCCGCACAGCGTATCGCCACCGCAGGCGGTTGCGCTGAGCCGCGGTACGTGTAGCTGCGGCGCGTCCGTTTCCGTTCGATTCGTCGCTGCCTTCGAGGGCCGCCTCATGATGCTCTCGATGGTAAAGGAGCTATTGAACCGTTCGCCAGCTTTCGCCGTATCTGCGGGCGTCGGCGATGAGATGCGGCCGGGCTGCGCGGGCAGCTCGGGCGTTCGCGGTGCACTAGACGGCAGCGGCAGCCTGACGGGAGTGGACAGGTCGAGCTCGTGGTAGGGTCGCCCCGTCGCCGCTGCTGCTGCTGCGAAGAGTCGCTCATGCTTAGCAAAGGCGACTGTGGCCGGGCGATCCATATCCATTGCGGGCTGCTTCTTCCTGCGCTTTCTGCGCCTGAAATTGCCGTTCTCGAACATGGACTCACAGTTGGCGCCCAACGTCCAGTAGTGGCCCTTACCAGGCTTGCCTTTCTCGCGCGGCAACTTGACGAAGCAGTCATTGAGGGACAGGTTATGCCTGATTGAGTTCTGCCAGCCCTGCTTGTTGTGGTGATAGAAAGGGAACCTATCCATGATAAACTTGTAGATGCCGTTGAGCGTTATCTTCTGCTCGGGAGTGCTGCGGATGGCCATCGTGATGAGGGCGATGTACGAGTACGGAGGCTTCATCGCCCCTTCGGCGACGGCCATGCTCGTGATGTCTGAGAGAGCCCCGACGTCTGGTCGGTAGTAGGGGCTGATGGGATAGGTAAGAGAGCCTGCTCGTTGCTCTGAAGACGAGAGACATCGCGGGTAACTATCGGACACTGGGACCAGGCACCCAGGTGGATAGAAAAATTCTGAACTGCAGGCACCTGGATGGTTCAGCGCCTGAGTGTCAGCTGACGACTTCATAGATGTGTGCCTGCAATGGGAACGAAAAGCTTTTCACAATGCAGACCAGCGCAAGATTAAGAAAAGAGGAGGGGGCGGGCGAAGACAAAGGGGCTCAAGTCCCAGGTCCCATTTTTTACAGAAGAGGCAAATGTGATTACCAAAATATAAAAGAGCGCCGAAGGGTTATAATAGCTTACCAGAAAGGAAAGGGGGCGAGGGGACTTTCTTAATTTGTCGATCGAAATTATGTGAGTTCTAACATTGCACCTCTCTCTCTCTCTCTCTCTCTCTCTCTTTATGGGCTCAACGATACAACCTAGGATAAATGTAACTATATCTCATGAGTAGCAATTTTATTGTTTGATACAAACCGCACAACTCCAAACTAGCGAGGGCCAGACCGGGCTTTTCTAATAAGAAATGTTGCATCTTTTGCTTGCGGAAAAGCAGTTTGCGTAATAAAAAATTATCTGCAGTGTCGGCAGTCTTAAAAAAAGTTATCTGCTCACAAACGTAGGTACTTCCAAAGAAAGGCGCTAGTTTCAAGACATTCATTGGCTATGTTTCTGTATTTGTCGTTAAACTGAACGAGGGGCTGCTCCTGCTGCATACCTTTTAGCTCTAGCGAAAGTGCATTGTCGATCAGTACTAGTTGCACTGCACAATCACAGTCCTAAACAAGCGGTCACTCAGCTTCTTATATTGCAATGACTTGAAACACTCTTGGAAATCTTTCGAAAAGGTTCTGAACATTTTCTGAAGATTCGGCGTTGTGTTTTCTTCTCCGCGTGTATGAAGGTTTATCTTTGAATTGAAAACCATATCCGATGTGACCAATTACTCAAAATACGCCATTCCTTTTCCCTTCCTAAGTATGAGTTCTGTTCGAAACTTTATAGCTTTAACCATGGGCAAGAAGTTGCCATTTGCACCGAATACCAATAATGTAAGTCTCGATGGCAGCATGCCAATTAATCAAAGCGTCTAGCTTTGGTCACTTTATTACGTGCTTTAAAATATGGCAGTAAATACCACCATGTAATTTGTATCTGCCTAGTACAAAACTTCGAACGACGTTGTTAGTGACAATGTTACTAGATCCAAATAACCTTTGTTGACACCCACTCCCAACGCGTTGTCGTGTGAGAAACTATTTCGTTCATTCAATCGAGACGTATTGGGAACTCACTGGTTCGATTCAGTTCTGGACACTGCACAATTAATGCGATCTTGACGTCTTAGCTTGACAAACACGTTCGGTTGACACGCGCATTTATCTGTGCCCAGCAAACGACCCCATGCTCCACATTTTTTTCTATTTTTCTTTTTGTTTGGGCGTGCTTTACGCTTCAAACGGTTGATATCGTGCATTGGGTTGGACGCCAAAATTGTCGTTTATCTCATCACGTGACCACGCGCTAATTGCAGCCCCACAACACCATAGAAATGTGAACTCAGCCGCGGGCTGTGTGTTGTGCAACCTTGGTTTAATAGAAGATATGCTAGACTGAGTTTCAGACATACATCTATATTACATAGTCGTAAGCCTGTCATTCTGCAAAGCCATTCTATTAAGTAAAATTTTTGTGAGACGGCTAAGCTTTTGAGATACCTGTCGTCAAAGGTGCATTCCATCTTCATTTATCAAACCGGCGCTTTGCACGTTTTGGTGGAGGCATGATGTGGGGGAGGGGGGGGGGAGTACGATGAACGCTCGCCGCCGTGTTCTAATGTGTCAAAGAGGATAGGGGGTCATTAAGAGGCCGGCTAAGAGAAAACAGCAAGAATAAGTGTATGGCAGGCCCACAGGTTGCTCAAGTTGAGTCGAGGCATCGTGGCGAATTTTCTAAAGCACAAACAGGAGGTTCGATTTGCGACAGCGGGTGTGTCGGGCCCCGTACGTCTTAGAACAGCCTTACAAATAAATGTATGGTGATGACCTTCAAATGTGTAATATAAATGCATTACCTCATCTTAATAAAGGAAAACTGTTAATTGCAGAACGTTTGTCAGTGTGTCCGTGAAGCTCAGTGAAACTCGTTTGGCAAGACGCGGCCACCAATAAATGCAACCAAGACTCAAGGGGGGACTTGGCTACACGCCGATGGCTATTGTTAAAAGTTTTGTTCAAAGTAGAAAGTAAAACGAAGCCGCACTGTATAATATCCGTCACGCGGCTGTCACAAATCTTGAACCATGCAAACAAGTATTACACGGCGTTGAACCATAAAAAATCGTCCGACTATACAGGCTGATAAGCACGTATTTCTCACAACCTGTGGTGACGTCTCACAAGATTGCAAGCAAGACAGAGCTGAGCGATTTGATCACCTTTCGCGAGGGAAACACGTAAAGGGATGAAAAGCGAAGGCGAGAGAGGAAAAATATCGAGACTCGTTTTTTTTTACTCTTCTTTTTGTTTTTCAATATATAGGCCACAATGCCTTGACAAAAAGTGCATATATATTCGAATAGATGCCCAATTATAGATTCTGTAAACAATAATCACAAAATACCTAAGGCTGGTTCGTCCCATTAATGTCATGTTAGCTGACAAACTAAATACAAGAACTGGCTCCCAAATTAAATAACTACTGCGAAACAAAACTTTTGTAAGATTTGCTATTACCAGCACGTTGCTTCAAGGAAACGTCAAACTTTACATGTTTTCCGCATGCAGTAAGCCGCTCCCCATTAGTCCAGCTGCACAAATTCTTTCATCAATGTTCATCAGTACACCGTGGGTGAAAACAATTACGTCGTTATTGCTGTAGATGGTATTCAAAGGCACAAGCAAAAAAAAATGTCATACAAGAAATACAAAGCCATTGGCATAGTAAATAAAGCTTATAAATAGTTCGTGTAAGTTCTTTAATGAAGTTATATATTAAATTAAATGAAATAAGCGATGTCATGAGCGTTCACTGCAAAGTATTTAGCTACATAGTTAGAAGTTAAATTAAATTATGGGGTTTTACGTGCCAAAACCACGGACTGATTATGGGGCACGCCGTAAGAAGGGGAAGGGGCTCCGGATTTATTTTGATCCCCTGGCTTTCTTTAACGTGCACCTGAATCTAAGTACACGGGCGTTTTCACATTTCGCCCCATCGAAACGCGGCCGCCGCGCCCGGGATTTGATCTCGCGACCTCGTGCATAGCAGCGCAGCGCCAAAGCCACTAAGCAACCACTGTGGGTTAGCGTCATATTAATTTCATTTCCACATGATGGTCTACTGTCTTCAGCACATGTGTTTGGCGATGCACGAACGTTGTCAGGAGCAGCTGTACTGGCACCTTTTCTGCTTCTTCTTCTTCTTCCTCTTCCTCTTTCTTTTTCTTTTTTGCTGCACACCGTATATAATAATCTTACTATTGGCTCTTCATTAAGTGAAGCGTTAACAGAACAATGTGGCCATTCGTGTAGCCTGAAGTTGATTTTAGCGAGCTTATCGCTGTTCCACTTTCTTTACCAATTAGCGACTATATTACTACAAGCACACTGACATAACTCCTAGAGCGATCGAATTGTATTAACGCTGCAATAAGCAAAATAGTCTGGGAATCGTAAACATTTTCTTTCGTGGAGGTTTGTTTTCTTTTCGTCGGTGCATACGAAAGTGCTTACAAAGGAAGCTGCCAATGGTGGCTATCATCTACCGCGTTCTACCGCGACAGATAAAAGCTCTGAAAAAGGAAGGAGTGTTTCACGGCTCTTCTAACACATCGCTATCGCTGCGCTCCATGCAGGGAATACAAACAGGGACGTCGAAACCGTTTGGCGGCTGGGGAGAAGGAAAGTGGAGATGGTGAGCAACGGTTACACGCTCGCAAATGTGTTTACAATTGAGCAGTGTTTGTGTGCGCAAGCGTTCTGATCACGGGTAGAGGGCTGGAGACTCGCCCGCTTGTGTGGTTCTCGTCGGGACGTTTCATTAAATACATAAAGTGGCATATGTTAGTCTCAATGAAAAATGATCTCACTTCAGTATGCAATAACCGAGGAAATATATTTACTGGCGTGTCGAATACGGTCACATTTGCATGTCTCAATTAACACGCGCTAAGTTAGTAAGGTCACGTAAATCTATATGCGTTGAGAAAATGAACACCCACAGGTAATGATATTTATCAAACTACTGAACGCGCAGCGAAGTAAAACGCAGTGGTTGGCGCAAATTGATTGTGATGGTCATGTAGTCTGTCTCAAAGGTGATTTTCTACATGACCTAAAGCTCGTTTGAGCGGAGATTAATATAGTCCGCAGAAAATAATAATAAGACAAGATGTCAATTCAAGCAAACAAGATGAGAGAAGCATTTCCTCTTGGCTCCACAGAGCTAGATAAACCTTCGTTTCCTATTTTTGGACATAAAAGCACGTGTCGTACACTAACACCTTTTTCGCAAGAACAAGTTTTTCGTTCAGTCGCCTTGCAAAAAGGATATTGGAACTTAAAAACTTGGATCAAGGTGCCTAAATAAACATATATATATATATATATATATATATATATATATATATATATATATATATTATGTTTCAAGTAGCTTGCATTATTAACCCTGAGGGCGCTATTGGCATAAACGAGCGTGACCGGAGAAGGAAGCCAGAGCTATTAGCAAGCAGTGACTTCATTTCCACGTCGTACCAAAATTACCGCACAATGTCACAATTCGCAGTCCGCTGACAAGTCGCACATGCTTCTTGAAGTACAAAAAGACAAAAATTGTTTACGCGTCTCACCATCATTATCACGATGATCAGATAGTTAACACTCTCGTGTCTACAACACATGCGTTTCGGTACGCCGTACAAGAAGAGAATCGCTCAAACAGACGTAAGTAAACTACGCGCTCGGCCGGTGACGTTCCGTCGGCCGGCACTCACCCCAGACGCGAGCAGACGACGCGGACGAACAGAGACGAGCTCGGCGGCCGAGTGCGCGCTGGCTGCGAGAGCGCGAGCGAACAGTCCGATCAGCGCCGTGGCGGAACCGTTTCTGATTAAAAACCACCCGGCCTCTTCTTAACAGCGCAGTTTATATATCTGTACGTCGACAGAGGGACTACATACACAAACAGTCACGCCCTCGCCCCGGCCCCTCTCTCCCCGCGCGATAGAGAAATATAAATGTTTTCGCTTCTGCTTCCTTTATGCTGGGCGCCTAGGAAAAATAAAGGTCTCCCCCTTCTGAACACATCCCTCTCGACGAATATTTATGTTTAGATACATTTTATGAGCCTCCTCGTTCCGGTCGCCCGGTCGGCGTGAATCAGCAGGCACCGTGCGCGGCGGTTGTCGACGGCGCCGAGAGATGTCGCCGCGGCCGGGGCTGCGCGCGGGGCCCGCGCCGCGAGCTCGCGCGTGATGCTGCCGCGAACTCAGCGTCGCCGGCTTCGCAGTCTAGGTGCACGAGCCCAAGGTGCTATTTGCATGTTCGGTACCGGCGCCCGTCAAACGACCGTTTCTGTTACCCAGGTCTCGAGCTTGGAACTGCGGCACATTCTCGGCCCATGGTAAACCACCATGCACCTGTGCGTTATGCACCACTAAAGCGCTGCTGACGTTCTTGCGGGTCACGAGCCTTAATGAAACTTTGTAATTGTCTCTACAGTATTATATATATATATATATATATATATATATATATATATATATATTTATATATATATATATATATATGTGTGTGTGTGTGTGTGTGTGTGTGTGTGTGTGTGTGTGTGTGTGTGTGTGTGTGTGTGTGTGTGTGTGTGTGTGTGTGCTGTTTAGTGTTTATCACTACATACATAATAATCATCATCTAGCATTTGGAGTAGCATGTCAGACGAAACGCCACCCATAGCCCCAATATCTTAAACGAACAATGAAGAGTGTCATTCAATTCCGTCACGCTGGTAAAGTATGTCTTCCGAACTCCATTTGCATTCATTTGTCGGAAAAAATATTTTTTTTTTATTTCTTTACTAGGCGTAATGACGGCCAAACTTCTACCTGTTGAATATTGCGCTGAAGCCTCAGCGTCGGTACCACGTCGGTACATCAGTATGACGCCACAGATTTTAATGTATTTTCTCGCATTTGGCCCATTTTGGTGCATAAAGAGGTCTCCCACTTTTATAGGTTCTCCCTTTGGTTACTTTAGAATGGAATTTATTCCTTATTTACCAGGTAAACAATAAACTACACTTGAGTAGACGCTGTCAAAATCCATAACGTCACGCCAAGCTGGTGCAGCAGCTTAACTGCAGCGCCGCCACCAGCCTTTCCTTCTTGCGTCTTTTTTTTCTTTTTTTTTTACCGGGCCTCCTCTCACGGCAACAGTCGCTGTTTCGTTACTGCGCAGTCGTAATTTACTAGCTCTATATTTCTCTTTAGTGTGCCCTCAACGATGCTGTGCTGATGGGGCTCATTCAAGTACGCCGACGAAAGAACGCATTAATGACAGGGAAAAGCGAAACCAACTCATCAAAATTGGCTATACACAGCAATAAAAATGGTACAAAGATCTCGGAAGAAGTCTGCCATCCTGCACTGAGTTATTTTTGTTGTTTCCCAATACAGTTCAGTTCTCCATTATTTATATGGAAGGACAAGCGCGTGTTAGAAGTTTTATCCAACAATCGATTACGCCACGGCCTTGAGAAATTAAGTTTAAAGCATGTGTGCCAGTTTTTTATGGAGATACTATATAGAGGAGTGTGTTTGAAAATGTATTGTATGTGCGTCATAGCACATACTTTCAGCAAGGCTACCACTTTGCAAGATATCGGCATGAAAGTATTCCGCGTGTTTCACACGTCGCCAATTGGAACAGGCGCCGATTGAAACAAAAGCGCCGATTGAATATGCATTGTCACTTCGCCGCTTATAGCGCTTTGCTTGAAGAGGAAGAGAATGACGAAGAAGAAACTACCTGAATTAACGTCAGTATATTGGTCTAACTTTATCAGTGCCTGTGATCCTATCTTTTGGAGCCTCCATTGTTGGGTTCAGCCACAGAAATGTTTGCTTGGCGATCCAAAATTACCTAATTGAAACCAATCGATTTCCATGTTAGATTGATCGTTCTCCCTCCCAACCATAGCTTTCTTTTGTTTCTTATCTATTATTAATTATTATTGTTATTATTATTACTTTCTTATACCCGGTTTTCATCTGATTATCTATTTTTTCTTTTCTCCAAACACAAAACGTTTACTTTTAAACTCACACCCAAATTGTTAACTCCCTTGTTATCATTATTATTTTTAGGCACTTATTAAACCGCCCGATTCTTGGCCAATCCCCCACTGTGGGTATGTGCCACGGCCACTTAGGACAACAACAACAGCAACAATAAGAGTGATATAGGTACCAGGAGGCTCGGCGATATCTAGGCTGTCGTCACAACTGTGAGGTCGTCACAACTGTGTCGCAAGTGTTCCTGCCCCGGTAATGGTATGCGTTTACCTGTCGCCAACTTTAATCCGATTTTTATTGAAGCCGAGAGGCAAAAGAAATATTGAAAACTTTGGCCCGCTCACTTTGCAAACGATTCGAGTTTTCCTAAATTTACTTTTTGTCCTCTCGCGGTGGGCGTATACCAATTCACAGTTCGCTCGACACTTATGGGGTGCTTGATATTTTCCAAAGCGCGATAGAATGCCCACAGCAATATGAAGTAGAAGAAAAAGGTTATTTTTACACCATTGTTTACCTTTGGGGCCCATCGCAGCTTCTATAAAGCTGTACACGCTCACACCAGCGGCTGATGTTCAGCGCAAGCGAGGTTAATTCACGTCTGCGTCCTATTCGCGGCACACACAGTGACAGCGAGTGTCTCTTAGAGATATGCAAACTGTTTGTCGGGGACAGGATACTCGGGATACGAAAAGAAAGCGCGAGAGATACATGGACCTGCTCCACTCGAGATTGCTGTGTTTGGAACTACGTTTCGAGTGTTGCACGCCGTGCTCGAGTGCATAACCGACGTCTGTCATCCTGTTTTTGTTACTGCGACGCTCGACGGCAGCGACAGGCCGCAGGCGGGGCGCACGAGGCCGACACTCGAAGCAGTGGCAGAAAACTAGAAATTCGGTAGTCTTCGAGTAGGGCCGCGCGTAGGGCGTGTTTGTAAACAGAGGGCATGTTGTCGTACGTCTTGCACTGCGATACTGGGTGCCGACAAACAACGATCACCCGACGGAATTTTACGGGACGCGCTCCGGAAAGACGGCGACGCCCTTTGCACATCTTCTAACCAGTCTCATCGGTACTGATTCCGGTGGAAACAACAGAACGTGGTCGCAGTTTGTTTCTTTCGGCTGGCTGTCCTTCTTTTGCCGAGGGCGAAATGATGCGCAACTATTTCCTCGTGAGAAAGTGTTTCAGAGCGTGGCCTTGTATTTCAGCCGAGATGCATTTTGTTTCTCCTGCCGGCTGACAGGATAGCGGAGGCACGCAGCTCGTAACGTGTCACATCTCAATGCGGACCCATTTCGCGCGCATTTTCTTTGTGCATTTGCTCCCGCGCGCCCCAAAAGGGAACGGCGAGGAAGAAACAAGCAGATGAGGCGCGCAATGTGGACGACTAAAGAGAATGAGGCTCCTCTAAGAAAACAGCCGTTGGAGCCGTGCACGCACAAAAGATACGGAGACACCGAGTTGCTACAGGCAACGAAAATACGGCGCCGACGGGCTGATAGAGATGCGCGCTGAGAGATGCCCCCCCTTCTCCTTCGTGAGAACCTAGACGAAAAACAGCCAGCAAAGAGACACCACCGGAGAGACGTGCGCGTGTGTATATATCTCCGGCCTGGCAGGGCGAAGGCACTGCTCGCGCACGCACGCCTCTTCTTCCCCATTACAATCGCGCGCCCTGTATTTTGAGATTCAACACCGACCGGCGCACCCGCTGAATAAACTTATACGGCCGGAGAGGGAGGGCACAAAGAGAGAAACAAAAACAATTGACAAGCCACGGGCACAGTTTCGCATTGAGCGGTCTCTCTTTTTTTTTCTGCCTTTCTTTTTTTCTCCGGGAAGAGCGTTCGATTAGTCACACTTGTCTCGACGCACGTTCAGAAAAAAAAAACAGAAAGAAAATAAAAAGAAAGCGAGCGAACATAACTGGACGATTTTCGGTCACGAGGATATACGGTGGATGTAACAACGAGTGACACCGTGTGACGTATGCGCTGATGCGTAACGGAGCTCCTTGCGCACGCGCAAATGGCCTTCTAATTCAGGCCTCCGAATTCCGCTCCCCATTCATCGGACACAGAAGCGCGTGATTGCCGATGATTTAAGAGGGGCTGGACACTTATCCCTCGTCACGTTCTTGTGTTCAGGTCAGAGGAACAAAAAGAAGCGTTTGTTTCGAACAAGGCGGAGCGCCAGTTTTGAAGGAGAAAGAAACTATCTGCACTGGAGCAGGATCCCTGGAATTGACACAGGAAGAAAGTGAAAGTGCCAAGCAGAGAGAAACAGTAGTGACAAGCCCGTTAGAAGCCTATCTGAAATAATTATCGACAAAAAAGAACAGAATATAGTCAATTCTTTTTTTTTCAATTTCACATTTTGCGAGGTGATAGCGTACCTGCATGCCTGACTTGTATGCAGCAAAGTGTGAGGAGTATGGGTAACCTGAGTGCAAGTTGATACAGTAATTAAGAGTCCCAGCAAAAAAGAAAACGTATCCCTTGAATGCCTGACTGAATTGACCGCGAAATGCAAACGATAACTCATTCACTTTCACGCTATCTCCACGGATAGACTTAATCAATCACTCTGTCGATTACTCAATTAAGGCGACGTGGGACACACATTATGTGCCTCGGTAATGACACAATTTTTAATGCGTTAGCATTCTTATGGTACTTCACGCACTTTCCGGGGGCTTTGTGCGTATCGAACCGCTTTCCCGCCTAGCACTGGGTAGTCCATGGTCGAATGGTTAGCGCATCGGGCTGCTCTGCTGAGGCAACAGGGTTCAAAACCAACCGTCGGACCAACTTGAGTCACTGAGTGCATGACAATGTTCTTTTGGCAACGCACCTTTTCTCAAGCCGGCATGGGTCACTATAGATGCGGGACTGGGTAGGTACCGTGGGTCAATGAAATTCTTTGACGCTGACTTGGAGGACTGAATATGTGCCACTTGGTCTGCGCTGGTCTTCAATAAACCTCTTTGACGCCAACTTGCTCAGTGCCAGTGTTCAGTGTTCAGTGCCAATATGTGTGGCGCTCTTGAATGAACGTCTTTGACACAAACCGGTGTAACCAGGTATGTGCCACTGGGAACGTGCCGCTCTACAATGACGAAAAGGATTGCGTACATTTCTCCGAAGCTAAACGGAATCTAACCCATGTTACAAGGGTCCCTCAATGACAGCAACCCGAAGCTTTAGCAAGCTGTGCCGCAAATGCACTGGGTATGTGCCGCTTTTAAATGAACGTCTTTCACGCCAGCGCTTTAGCGAGCTGCGCCTTCAATGCACTGGGTATGTATCGGTCTTCAATGAACCTCTCGCCAACTTGAGTCACTGAGTATGTGCCACTCGGTGTGCAGTCAGTGAAGGAACGATTCTCAGCGTTCGCTACCCCAAAATGCGTCCACGCATCTCCTACTACGACTTGAGGGGCACAACACCATCAGAGATCTAGTCGAAAGTCATCTTAACGGCCAATTGCAACGTCTCCAACGAACAATGCAGGCGTGCCTCATTCTATCCCGGCTAGGATACGAAACACCAAGGAAACCACAACACGAAGACCGCACACTTCTTGCGCTTACATTCGCAACAAAATTCAAGTGGCCCCAATTCCCCCGGAATATGCACCCTGACCGTCATAAAGGCCGAATAAAGGCAAGACCACAAGCCCTGGCTCGACTCTTTGGCTATGACACATCGGAAACACCGGTCCTATACACCGACGTGGCCCGGTACCCACAGTGACGTGCCCTATGTCTAGTCGTACTAGATAGTAGAGACATTCTGAGGGCTTCGGCCACGCTCAACACTGTGGACAGTGGCACGGAGAAAGCGGCTGCTATCGCCCTAGCCATCGTACACGCTTCAACCATACCGGCACCGGATGGACCCTCACAGTGATCACTGATTCACAGACCGCCTGCAGGACTTTGGCACAAGGGATGGTAACACCCTACACCAGGCACGACCCAGGATTTTCTTTCGGGGGGGGGGGGGGGGGGGCACCCAAGGTAACTTCTATGCAAATGAGAGGGGGGGGGCGTACTTTACTAGCACAAATGTGAATAACGTCCCCCATTCGGCATAAAAACGCGTAAACCCAAAAAGGGAAATGAAATAAGGTGTATTTTGCAGGTATGCCTGTGCGATACACCTCTCCTTTACTTGGCAAACAAGGAACTACGTCAAATGGACTTGCGCAGGAAAGAAGCGCAGGAAGAACACTGCCAAGAAGAAGTAAAGAAGCCAAAGCATAAAATAAAGATTAGTTTAGTAGAATACAATTTAACAAAAAACAGCTGTTGGCAACCAAGGTACACAAACAGTGCGGAGTTGTGTTACTTCACCAGCCAATCACAGAAGCAAACAAAATCGTCGTCATGCGGCCTTTTCAATATGGCGTCGTACTTGATATCTCCGGAGCGTCTGCTGTTCTTGAAGAGTCTTTTCATCGGCGGAAGCAATGAGGTGTGCAACAGACATGGACAGAGTGTATGGAGTCTGAGCAATTCACTCTTCAAAATTCTGAGGTGCCGTTCATTTCACTGCTGAACCCGTTTTACTCATGAAACTTCACTGGCAACTGAAGTGAAACTTGACAATAAATAGTTGAAGCAAAGCAAGCATGTTATTTCAGTTCAATAAAGAATTAGGCGAGTTCAATAAAGAAATAATAGGCGAGGCAAAAGGCATAAAATTACGCGCTAATAACTTTATTTTTGTGGTTACCACCTTATTTGGGTAACAGGAAAAGTTTGAGGTACAAATTATTTGCAGCCTCGCGGAGGAACAGTGGCTGGCAGTTATGAGGGCGTGGGCGGGGCTTCACTGCAGACTTAATTTGTGTCCGACTATAGTAGCGTTTTTTGAATTAGCTCTGGAAGAATTACAGAGAAATATATATATTTGCGGAAAATCACAGTTCTTTTGGATCTCTCGTTAAGGCTCTACCAAGTTAAGTGCCACAACCAACTCGTACTGTTATTTGGGAAGTTACGTAACGATACGTGGCTCCCAATCCCGTACCACCGCGCAGAGCGCAGGACGCTGCGATTCTAGACGTACTAAGCCCACCGCGGAACGTTAGAAAAACACCTACGTATGCACAGTAGAGAAGTGGCTACGTTATACGGCTCGAATGATAACTGTAGAAGCGTCATTGGAACACGCGGAACTGTTCTCCACTTCCTTCTTCTGTTCTACTTCCTTTTTGAATAAAAAGATGTTGATCCATAAATATTTTCATAAACAACGGTTGAATTCGTTAATTTTCGCTTTTCCTTCCAGTTTGGCTGTTGCCTTGGCTCTCTCCCTTAGTAGATCGCCTCATTTCTCAACTCCTTGCGACTCTTGCTTCTAGTTGGTAATTTTGCACGAAAAGAGCTCTACAATTACGGAAAAACCAGACCAGTTAACGGGTGACAGTCATATTGCCTATGAGTTTAAGGGTTATTGCAGGGTTTGATGATGGACGCTGTCTCGTGTTATTTTATTTTCCCCCTTATCTAACCCATATCGCCGATTTATGGTTCTGAGAATCTGTCAGTGTCGCGGCGAGCCGTTACTCGAGGAAATAATGAAATAATGAAGCAAAAGGAAAAGTTAAACGCAATTGGAATTTTCTCTGGCCGCAACTCGTTCCACTTGCATACAGACCAGCTGACCACGAACCAAATCCCTTTCCTGGACCCTGGATAAGTCTAAACAAAGAACGTCGAACTGCGTTAACCGTCGAAAAGACGGTGACAACTGAATGTATCTCGAGTTAATCGCGTGGGCACCGAATCGATGAGGAAACTGGTCTTCACACCCCAGGAGATGCCGATAACTACCACCATCTAAAAGGAGTGAAAGAGGCAGCAAAATGTTGACCACTGAATATCTGTCAAGTTTCAACATTGATTTGGCGGTGCTGTAGGAATGTGTGCGAGAAGTGGTGGCGTGGGCGGGGAGGGTGCGGGAGGGGGAGCATGCGTCTTAATTTCGGGGGGGGGGGGCACTTGAGTACGTACGTGCCCTACACACACCGCATCCTCACATCATTACACCCCACAGTGTTACACAGGGTGCGTATCGTCTGGACACCTGGACACGCCTCTCTCCACGGTAATGAACGCGCTAATGCAATAGCCCGCTAATCAGGCGCCATTGGAAAAGCCGTCCAACCCAGACGACGCACCGACAGAACCACTGATCTACGCCGAAACTCTACAACATTACAGAGATAGCAGCAGACACTTCCCCCACCGCATAATTCCCTTAACCGAGAACACGCCGTCGCGTGGCGACCGCTTCAAACTAATTCATTTCCCTCTCTCTTTTAACTTCACCTCTTCCACCCCACACAATATCCCTCATATTGTCCCTACGGTGGAGCAAAGCCCACAGTATGTGATTGTACCTGGGAGTGCCCACACCCTCCGGGTTACTCCCCTATTCCTTTACCTTCCCCTCTGGGAGACTGCGCTGACTAGCTTAGACCCGCAAGACCAGCGATGGCTGATCCGGCGGGCACGCGGAGTGGCGCGAGCCAATGGGGACCTGAACTAAGGGCTCTACCCTGCAAGGAAGTCTCCCCGCCTCAATAGAAATAAATGTGCTCTCTCTCTCTTTCTCTCTCTCTCTCAGCTTTCGCACGCGCTTACGTGCCACGCGTCTTGTCACGGAGGCCACGTGCGGACTTATCGGCATCGCCACCAGATGGTGCAGCGTGTCCAGAAAGAAGCGCGAGAGAGGAGCCCGGTGGCCGCATGGCCTGTTTCTAAGCGTTCGCACGCACCGGCGACCTCGCGCAGGCTTCGCGGCGGCGGCGCTAGATGGAGCCGAGAGGTTTTTGGGAAGTGCGAACAAGGAGTCCCGCTGCAGTACCGCGGCTTTCTTGGTTGTGTATACTATGTTTTTCAGTTTCTTTTGACGGCTTGATACTTTTTTTAAATAATGTGGAACATTAAAAAACAGTGCTGTGATATTGTGCTGTATTTGAGCTGCTATCATTGTTGACAAAAGGAGCGAAGGACCCCTCAAGCCATCATTTGAACGGCTTTTTCGTCACACTGTACTTTGACGAAGCAAACGAAGCAATGATCAATCAATCAATATTGCCAGCCCCAAAACGGCCATTAATAGAGTGGGCTAAGAGAAAAAAATCAAATCACATTGATATACAGGGCCAATAAAGCTCAATAAACAGCAATATGCACTAAACGAACAAAGCACTCCAGTAATATAGCATCTTCAGGAAACATGACTATAATAATTTAAATTTATTCATTCAATTCCTTCTTTTTTTAAATTCTGTGCAACTTTTCTAGCAGAAATGGCTTGAAGGTTGCCTCAGAAGTGGTCATGCCACCTTGACAGCAACAGCAGCTTTTCAACGCCTTACAGGTAGAACAATGTAAAAAATACAGATACCTTGAATACACTGCACAAATGTTTCAAACGTAATCGCATTTGCATATTTGTGACAACTGAAATCGCTAGCACAAAGCTAAGAATCCTATGCACTAGCAATAGTAGTAAGCACTAAGAGTAGAAGACGTGGTTAGAGCAAAACAGGTTGAGTTTCAATACAGAACACTCGCATGATCACGGGAATAGAAAATAGACAGAAAATCACTAACTTTATTTCTAAACAACATAGCTTAGTATTCCACGAGGGAAACATTATGTTCCTTTTTATAGTTCACTGGCGAAACGCCACATTCTAGTAAATCGAGTATAGTAAGATATTGGTTTAAAAGGTATGTTATACTTGACAGGATAGTAATTCAGCACCATACTTTGTGCGTTCTATATAATTGTATATAAGCTCTTTTATGTTTGTACGGAGTATGTTTAATGCCATATTTGTGTTTAAACTGAATCTTGCTTCTCGTTACGTAGAATTTCTAAGGATAGTCGGTGCTTGCCAGACTTGTACACGTTACAGGAAAAATGTACCTGATTATAACTACAAATGCTTCTTTAAAAAAGGTAACTCATTACGGTTAATATAAAGTAATTCATTATTTTAACGTTACATTCCTCCAGATCTTTGTTAAGATTGCATAAATACAGTAAATAGAACGAGATGACCTGACTCTTTCCATGCGTCCACTGCAGTCACGCGTCTTCGTTAAGAATTGTTTTTCAAAAGTGTCCTCCATAATCTTGCCTCGGTTTCTCGTGAAGACATCTGGCTGCGACACTGAAAACTCACGCAATGAGCGCGCTGGAGTGAATAGTTGTGTCATAATGCAGGAACACCTTGTTCACAAGAGTGTGCCTATATGGTCCGCATTGTGGCTTTATGGCCCTGCATGAAGCGAAGCGCTTCATTGTTGCTGCAGAGATAGGGGAAGGCGCTTCCGATAGGACAAGTGAAATGCTGAAAAGTAAACCATGAGCCATTCCACTCTGTGAAGGTGGTTGACAAGCGAAGCTGTTTAGCACATGACACGGAGGTGACACATAATTTTGAACAAACGTACGAACTCATTTATTGTCTTGGTGCGTGGTCATCGTGACGAAAGCTACGCACACTCATTTATTGTCTTGATCGGTGGTCACTGTTTCACTCGCAACTGCAATCACATTATTTGATAATGTCAAATCGATGCACGCACGCCGCTGGGTGGTCGGTTGGGCCGTATCGGTGTGGCATCGAAAGGGCTATGTCTGCAATGCGGAACGCGTAAACCGCTCCCTTTTCGGTACCGACACATCCACATCGAAATCACCGACAACGACAACAGGGGTAGTACGGTATGGTATGAATAACTTTATTTAGGTCCTGAGGGATCAGTCTGGGACTGATGCGGGCCGTGTCATCGCACCTAATTCACGCAAAGCGAGTAGCCAAGAACCTTACGGGACTATGAGTCATTGCATTTCTTTTGCTTGCTTACGGGGGTATGAGCCATTGCTCACGGGGGTATGAGCCATTGCTCACGGGGATATGGGCCATTGATGATGACAGTTTTCGACATGCTGTTCTGTATGTCGTATGCGTGATTAGAATGACTTTAAGCACTGATAGCTTCCCTTTGCCGAGTGCTTGTAGCCTCTGCCTTACGGGGCTATGAGTTATTGCATTTTTTTGCTTGCTTGCGGGAGCATGAATCCTTAAGGAGGTATGAGCCATAGGAACATGAAGAACAAAAATGCACGGCACCCTAGCCATATACAGCTACGCTGTAAAATCGCCCATAGTTGATCCTCTGGCATCAACGTTCGAAGTGGCCACGGTGATATATAAAAGCGCCGTTTGAATCTCTCGGCCAACATCTGATGGACATCCTCCCGGTGCCCTTTAGTCGTTAGCCCTTTAAACATAAACAACTAACTGAAACAGACGCCAACAAATGTTCCCGTTCCTTGAAAATGTGGGCACATCTGTGATGTAAGTTAATATAAAGCTGCACATTATTCATCTCTAAAATGCCGTTCATGTGTTACGGACACAAAAAAAAAGTATATATCGAGTCACGCATAACAGGTATTCTTTCTTTCGTTAACAGAATTATTTTAAGGATCACCTTTGTCATGCAGCACAATTCTGCTTCTTGAGATAGAATTTTCTCAGAAGCGGACATTGTATGCTCGAAAAATCGAAATGAAAATTCGACTCATTAACAAATTTTTGCTAATTGACTTTTAACTAGTTACTCCAAGGTACATATTACAGTTTATGAATTGTAGCTGGTGACTTCGATAGTCGTGTCCACTTGAAATGAATTCTGAGGATGACACCAGTTTCAAGATATGCGTTCCCGAAATTTGAGACTAAATGCACTGATGTTCCAGTAACTTTTGAGCTTCAGTAAACAAAAGCCAGTTTTGTTGTAGTAGAACAACAGTGCATCTTTGCTACAATTTTGACAGCGGATATTTAAAAACTGGTGTTCGTTACAAAATTCGTTCCAAGTTGAGGTGCCTTGGGAATTAATTGGCTTCAATTCGTGTATTACAATATGTGCCCTAAAGTAATCAGTTAAATTGTTCTTTAGTTAGCTTTTGGTTATTATTCAGTTATACATTTGGACGTCTAAGTCAAGTACTCCTCCTCGAGTGACCCAGATTAGTGAACAGGTTTGTGCTATGTGCCACAGGCGATTTAAAAAATTTTTGTTAATGTTAAAATAAAACATCCGGGTATCAAACAGATGGAAACATATGCGCTTAACCGCCAAGCACTTCTGTGTGTAACTGAGAAGTCATGGACTGCACTATGCCGCCTATGAAGGCCGCATACACAATAGCGCTTTGAGGATAGGGAGAAAGAGAAATTTGTTATAAGAGAAAAACTCAGAGGTTGGACTTCCAAGAGAAGTGTGCAAATCTGCGAGCCTGCCTTGCACAAGTGAACGAGGCGTAGCTGCAGGAAGCTAACTGCACGAAGTACATTCCCGCTAAATCCTAGTGCTCAAATATGTGTCGCCTGTTATAGTTTCTTCTGTGAAGCATGTAATGGTTGCATGTAATTGATTACTGAACAAAATTAATTAAGCACAGTGAGCGTTACCGAGCATACGAATTAATCATCAAATTACTAAATTACAAAAAGAAAACGTTATTGATTACAAGTAATTCATTAAATGCGTTAGTACAAGTCTGGTGCTTATGATAGCAGCTTTATATTATCGTGTAGCTTTTGAAATAAGGGATTGCGCTTTCATGCAGCTGAATGTCACCAGTGACAGGTACCACACATTTCTATAAGGGAAATAAAGGAGGTTTGTTTCCATCGTTTTTAACCCTATACAGACGAGGGGTATGTCGGGCATGAATGCACACGTGCATAATACATTTGGTGTTTATCAGTTAATGGAAGATAATATCTCAATCGATTTAACAGATCAAATCATATAGAGAAGTCTTGTAGAATCGATGTGGGTGACCATGAAAGATGTCAGTTATTAAAATGCCTAAAGATATTATGATTGTCCCCTGTTCAATAGTAAACTTTTTGAAAATTGAGAGTTTGTTGGCGTCGACAACTCCTTTATGCTTAAACAGGTGCTTTGTTTTACTTGCGCTTAATTGAACTTTGTTTGCTATTGCCATCTGTTTATTTTTTTTCCAACACTACGTTTGCCTTATAGTACAATTTATGCATGTCGATATCAGCAAATCCGCATGCCGACATCGCGTTTAAAATCATACTGGTACGACCTAAATTTTTGCAATGTCGTTTACGTAAAGTAGTAATACAACTGGCCCAAAAATGCAGGACTGCAGGACAACCATACTCAATAACTTGGGTATTATATTGTACACTATTTATTGCTGCATATTGTAATCTAGAAGCGCAGTTTACAAAGACTACTACATCAGGACTCTATACACCTTAGCGAGGAACGCAAGTTGTTACTCAAGATACAAATTGGGGTTAACGTTGTGTGTTAATACTAATTATGTTACTAGACGAAGGCGAGCTTACAATCAATACGGGAAGCATGTTCCATTTCTTGATAACCTTGGGAAATAAACCCCATTGCATAGTATCATCTATTACAGGAAGCCGAATACTATAGCGGTGCCTGCATTTTTCGTCGCTTGGAATCAGAAAAACAGTCTGCACTTCTCGTTTTCACGTCGTTGCAAAGGGCATGGAAAATCAACTTCAGTATACTACGTTTCAGTCGTCCATTTTCACAATGGAACACTAGCAAAATCTTAGAAAGATGTGTCGGAGAACAGGAAGTCTTTGTCGTTTAAAAAATAAACGCTACCAGCTAGGCGCTGTATTTCTCTAATGCATTAAGGTTTATCGTTGTGTACGGATCCGAAGCAAATCCAGCATGCACAATAACAGGTCTGATTAGGTAGAGGTATTCTTTGTTATTTATAACACAAAATATTTTTTTTTGCTCGTGAGATTATTATTTAGTTTAAGCTGGCCACGTATTCTACTGCGAATAACGCATTCGTCTGTGAATAACGTTATGGCAACCGTAATTTTGGAAAACCAGTTATAAAGATAAAAATAAAACAGGGTGCAGGACGCCGACCTATGGTGTATGCAATAAATAATGTCAACATTGTTTTTTTTTTCCGATTCATGAAAACACGCCCTTAGCAAGAATGCAGGTATGAGGAAAAATAATTGCCGATGTTTAAACTTTCAAAGGTTGCGTAACTTCTTACTGTTGATAGTTCACGGGGAAGCCGCGCTGTTTTTCGAACGTTAATTATATTACGTATAGGGTTCAGCGTTCTCGGTTTAATTTTTGTGAATTCAGCTTAGCCTTTTGTGTTTATGCAATAAGAGAATTGCCCAGTTGTTATTTCCTTGTTGTTACATGTTTCGACTGAAAGTTTGCCGGTCTGTTCGGCGTTTAGTTGCATGCACATGTGCGTGGGCGTGCGTGGGTGGTGCGTGGGCGCACGAGCGCCACCCACGCTGCATACAATTGTGTAAGAGAACTGGAGGCTTTCGGTTAAATCTGAATATCTGGAAACACATTCGGCGTGTTCTTTGTGGTTTTCGATTTTAACCCAAAATGCCCAATTTTGCTTATACTAATGTGCCAATGCGGGTGAAGAGGTGCTGACGTACAATGTGTTCTTTGAAACAAGTACTAGTAAGAAAAATGGGTATAAAGTTGCTCATGTTAAAAGAACTGCGACATTCATTGTAGAGAACTAAATCATCAAACATCACACCAAGATGATCCTGCAAATTGGAACCATCCACAGTTTGAAAATTCTAGACAAATTTATGTACATAACCTTGCGAAGAATATTCCTGGCAACACAGCAACCGATGAAGCAGCACGACAAGCACACCTCAAAGATGATGCGGTTCCGCTCCCAATATCAAAGAATGAATTACGCTGCGTTATAAGGACGTCTTTCAAAACGTGTAGAAATGCGTGGTTTGACCAGAATTCTAAGAGCTCGGATTTGCATCATATTGATCTGTTTATTGAATTCAAATGTTCATTGTCATTAGACAGAAATATGGAAACCCTGATTCATCGATTAAGGCTAGGCACTGTCTACACCAAACATTTCTTACAAATAATTGGCCGTGCGGAAACCTCCGAATGTGATTATGGATTTGTAGACGAAGATATACATCACCTCCGTCTAGATTGCCCGACGCCGACTTAAATCAACCCTAATTACATTAGACCGCAGACCTTTCAGTTTAAAGAAACCTTTGGGTCCTTGGCCAACAAAGTCCTTTCAGAAGAGCGCTTTAAAAGCACTAAAGACTTTTCTCGAAGACAGCGGCATTGTTGGCCATTATTAACGCCTTTATTGTTTCTTTCATTTCAATGCCGCCATATATAGGTATGTGTTTGTGGATTATGTTATGTTGACTGTTCTGATGTGACTATATGTGATAATGCATTTACACGAGGTATGTACCACCCGCTGACTAGAGACTATGTTATTAGGCGAAAGTATCATTTCTATCTTTGAGACTTTTTTCTACAGAACTGTGTAGACATTTAACTTGTATATTGTATGTACCATGTGTTAATTACGTCGTAGTGTTACTGTGAAAACGCTGCGTGGCAAGTCCTGGTGCTGGTGTGAAAAGGTTATTTGATACGTAATCTTGAACGCTGTACGTTGTAAGATAGAACCATTCAAGAGCTAAGGAGTAGCCGGCGCCTTAACTTGTGCGTCAACATTTCCTTATATCATATCAATAAAAAAAAAAAAAGAAGCCGTAGTTGGGTGGCGGATTGGGCTAGTTTGTTTACCATGTCAGTGCTTGTCTTCCTATTACTCGTCATCCTGTTTTGCTTCACTCTACACCACTAATCGTAGTGAGGGACTCCAGATTAATTTTGACCGCTTGGAATTTTTTAACCCAATGTTGCTTTAATGTGCACTAAATCTAAGTAAATGAGAGTTTTAACGCGACAACGTTAAGGGCCCCGTATCGCAGAAATTCCGGTGCCGGTGTCGGCGCCGGCGTCGGCGGAGTTGTTCGTAAACGAAAATTTCCATATATATTTAGGTGTATGTATATGCCACGCTTTGCTATACGACATGCGGTATATGCAGGTTATATTGCCACACCATTCTATCACCACAGTTGTTCATACCTTGTCTTACATTATTTACAAAGTTATTACACAAAGTTATTACACAAATTATTATTACAAAGTTAAGTTATCAAAACTTAAGGCCTACAAATTGGACAATAGTGCCATAGCTTGGATTGCCGAATATCTTCGTGCAAGAGAGCAGTCTGTGGTGCTCAACGGTTTTTCTTCAGTATATGTTCCAGTTACCTCAGGTGTTCCTCAGGGATCAGTTTTAGGTCCCCTTTTATTTCTACTCTTTATTAATGATATTGAAAGTGATCTAACGTCTTCATTTAGAATGTTTGCGGATGACTGTGTCATTTATAGAGTCAGAGATAACGCAAATGACATTTCATTATTACAGACTGATTTAGACCTTATGGGAACATGGTGCAATACGAGGGAAATGTCACTAAATGTTCAAAAATGTGTTCACGTCACCTTTTCAAGGAAGCGCGCATTTCAATCATGCACTTATACGTTGAGTAATATGGCATTAAAGAAACTTGACGAATACAAATATTTAGGAATTTTAATGACGTCTGACTTAAGATGGAACAGGCACATTACGCATATTAAAAATAAGGCAATACGTTCATTGGGTTTCCTCCGCCGTAACTTCAGTCAAATACCGAATAAATTAAAAGAGTTTACTTGACTACGGTTGTATTTGTTGGGATCCGTACACGGCTGATCTCACAGAACAGCTTGAAAGAGTGCAGAATAGAGCAGCTAGGTTTGTTCTTAATGGCTATAGTAGAAAATTAAGTATGACAGAAAGTAAAATTAAATTATCGTGGCAAGCATTAAAAGACCGGCGAAAAAACCAGAGGTTGAAATTTTTCCACGCTGTTTATTATTCAAAAACAGGGATTGAGAGAGAAAGATATATTAAGTCGCCCACTTATACGTCGTTGAGACGCGACCATGCGCTGAAAGTCCGCGAGTATCCTTTCAAGGGTGACGTCTTTAGGTATTCTTTTTTTGTTCGGTCTATCAGAGAATGGAATGCTCTTTCGCCTGACATTGTTAATATTGAAAACAATGATGCGTTTTATCGCGCTTTATGTATGTGATTACTTGTTCCTTCCTTTAAAATGTAATCCCCCCTGCTGTAATGCCCGCATGGGCGATGCAGGTATCTAATAAATAAATAAATAAATAAATAAATAAATAAATAAATAAATAAATAAATAAATAAGTAAATAAATAAATTCCTCGGAATATTGAGGCTATAAATGACAAACAAATCACATGAAACAAAACATCGACAGTGCATGCCTTTTATGTTAAATTTTCTCAGACTTAAATTTTAAAATTCGTTACATTCGCTTTTTTCGTACATTGGATCATCATGGTAAGCCGAACGCACTTAGGAGCAAGAGCACCTGTCAGGCCATATGGCCTTTAGCTCTTGTTTCCTCTTTCTGTAATGAAGAAAAAAATAAACTTCAAACTTCAAACTTCAAAAAAAAAAAAAAATGCGAAACAGTAACAGAAACCTGAAAATGGTGCAATTTTTTCGGCGCGGCTGTGCACAACCCCCGGGATCGGCCCCCACAAGAGGGCGCGTTTCTAACAGAAAGCTCGCCTTCTGTTAGAAGGCGAGCTAATTACGGTTACATATGCTGCAGTTGCCGCTAAGCGTGAGAAGCAGTGAGGGATCTTTTAATGCTATCGCGTTTCATTCTTAAAGGTGAAGCCTAAACATCCTCCAACTTTTTTTTGCATTTCGCTCCCATCGTTGTCTTTTTTTATCCAGCAACCCATGGCCCAAGATCATGTGACAGACAGGTCAGGGGGGCAAAATAAGAAAGGTGAACAACGCGTGAAACTGGATCTTTCTCAAAACTGCTTATGGTATTTGCGTTCCTCTTGTAAACCATGTAGGCAGAAAAATAATACACATGGGTCCTGTATTCAGAATAGCTAAGCATGCGCTACTGTCATTGATTCGGTTGAGTCACTGACTCCGGACTGCCGGGTCTGTGTGTTTTAATGCGGAGCATTATTAGGAATTGATTCCCAGGTTTTCTTGTACGTCGGAAGTGTCGTTTAATTTAAACGTACAAAGTTGAGCACACATCTGTTCTGCATAAGAAAGCGAAAAATCACGACTTATAACCTCTACACCTAATGTCGACTTATCGGTATCTTTGAAGCACACAGATCTCTTGATGAAACAGCTCAAACTATTTCACGGCTTCTTTGATTTTCTTAAATTTCTTATATTTCTGCTACCTCACTATTGGGTCGCTGGGTGGGTGCCCATGTGCCACTATGACACAAGAGGTACAGAATACTTCAATATTTTTAGATATGCGTAGACCCCCCACGCCTCTGCCATACACATCTCCTCTCCATTATTCCCTCGACAACCATCACATACGCAACATTGCTTCGTTGACGTCTCACGGTGTGTATCTAGCTGATTTGGTGCTTGCACTTAAGTATATGTTGTGAACGGCGTGCTGCACATACATAAACATTGCATAAAAGTCATGTTGTGACCAGTGCAATGTTTAATTTTATGCAATTGAAATTAATATTGTGATCTGTGGAAGAAGAAGTTTGGTTCGACACAGTCGCACTGCTGTCTCGCTCGCTAGTGTTTTTGTATTTTTTCGACGTTTTGTCAAATAGAATTGTCGAAGACGTCGGACGACTCGCCATGATACCTTCCCTACCGGAAGCCGGGGGGGGGGGGGGGGGGGGGGGGCCTTCGCCTCCCGTCGCTTCGATAGGAGCCTGCAGAGGAGCCAGATCTGTTAGGGGCGACAGCTCCGTCATGACTACGCCTGACGTGACACCGGGCCAGAGGCCACCGACTGACCCTGAGAGCAACCGTGAATGTAAGCGATATAAGGCTACAGAAAGAGACGACGAGTCTACGCTTATTGATCATTGTGACATAGCTGACATCACAGATCTGGACGATGAAGGCTTCAGGCTTGTGCGTCACCGCAAGGAGAGGACCGTCGGAATCCCAGTGATTATTACCCCTGCCACAGAAGGAGCCGACCTGAAAAAAGTAAATCCCATTGTTCTGTCTACAGAAATTGAGAAATTTCTTGGCGCATCGCCAGTTAGGAGCCGATTTACTGCTCAAAGAGCGCTGCTTCTAGATGTACAGACAGAAGAGCATGTGAATTCCCTTCTCAGTTGCAAGTCAATCTCAGGGACTGCAATTTCAGCACGAGTGCCCAATTCGTACCTGCAAAACACGTGCATTATTAGAGGAGTACCGAAGTGGTACACTGACGAGGAACTGTTGGCATACTTAAAGCCACAAGGTGTTTACCATGCAAGGAGAGTCACGTGACACGTTCAAATTTCCGAATTCGATTGGGAGTCCAGGCGAACCAGCTCCGTGGTTCTTACCTTCGCTCCAAATGCAGACCGTCCAGAGAAGATCAACTTGGGCTTCACAAGACACGAGACCATCGACTACGTTGAGACACCACCTCGGTGCTTCAAGTGTCAGCGCTATGGACATGTGGCCAAGTACTGCCGTGGTGAGCAGTGGTGTAAGAGATGTGGAGGACCGCATGATTTCAATACATGCGCGTGCAGCGAGAACTTTCTTTGTGCAAACTGTAGTGGTGGTCATCGAGCTAGTTATAGCAAGTGTCCTACGCGGGCAGCGGCAATAAAGCGAAAGAAAACGTTTATCTTGGGGCCAACAGGAAAGGATGAGAAAAATACGACGACGAAAAAGACGGAGAGTCGCAGAGAGTCAGACGAAATCAAATGCAGCTCAAAGAGTGAAACTGATTTCCCAAGCCTGAAGCCTTCTCCAGGAATCCAGGACACAGTGGTGCCATCGCGCAGCGGACCGGCTAAGGCAGTCAAATCAATGAACAGAGGCTCCGTAGACGAGAAGACTGCTGAACAACCGGAACAGCGACACAGAGTGTTCAGCTGTTAGTAATATTATACGCGAGTGCCTTTGTCCACTGGAAGTTACGTTCGAAGTGCCTATAGAACAAAAGATCAAGTTTCTTGATGTTATAATTACCTTCGGTGATGATCTAATTTGTTGGTGTTACAATCCCAGGACAAATAAACCCTTGTTGTCATATCATTCAGCCCATTCTAAACTGGTAAAAAGAGGAATTGCGGAACTGTGTTTTACTAACGCACTTACTAAATCATGCCATCATTGCACTGACGAAGCATTCACACAACAGGCCATGCGGCTACATGAAGCAGGTTATCCCAATCATGTACTGGCATCAGTTGCAGAGGGAATACTTAGGCAAGTGCATCAACCAGGGAATGCTGAACGAGCGGAAGGAAGTAGTAACCGAGAGAAAAAAAGACCAACAGTGATACGTTATATCCACCGGTTGTCGCACAACCTAAAGAAAATTGCCCGCCGAGGTAACACTGATGTGGTTTTTTCAGCACCCAACAAACTAATCAGCCTGTGCAGGAGAACAAGACCAGAAAAGAAAGTGCCCATAGCTGCCAAGTTAAACACAGGAAGAAGTTTAGAGAACGTAAGACATCAATCATATATCGTATATCCTTATCGTGTGGGAAGTATTACGTCGGACAGTCGGGCAGATGCATTAATGATAGACTGCGCGAACACAAAAATAAAGTCGACAAACTTGTATCAGATGGGTTTCTCTCCCTTCATTGTAAGCAACATAAGTGCTCCCCTCTCTTCGAATCAACAACCATTACCGGTAGAAATAAGTGCGAACTCACTAGACTTATAATATAGAAGCCGAGCATATTGATGCCCTAGGGGATTCATGTATCAGCAAACCATCATTGGCTCTCTCTGAAAAACAACTGAAATTTTTGCGCATGGCTTAACATATAACAAAAATGTTTCGCTCTGATTGTTAAGCTGTTCATGTGGCTGTGACTCATGTTGGCTGAGTGTATAAGTACGACATGGTTTTCGATAATAAACATTGTTGGAAGATAGCGCTGTGTGTGTCCCTATGTGTCTTCTTTTGACCCGTCTTTTAATCGCGCTAACGCACTCCCCTTGAAGATGCATTACCAACAAGCCCACATTGCAACCCTCGGGAACAGCGAAGTTATGTGTCTGCACTGCAGCGACCCCAATCGCGTTGCGATGAAAAAACACCACAGAAGGACTGTCAGCAGGGGCTACATGCTCTCTTCAAGGTCTTGCGATCACACATAGAGAAGATACCGGCGAACTCGATGAAGGACATGCTCGAAGTAGTCCTGGCTCTCGAGTCAGTGATTCTAAGCTCTACCTCTTCTTAAAGCACCTCGCAATATGGATGCGGTCAGGACACAATGTTCACCATCTCGCCCAAAGGTGCCACTTATTATGCAATGGAACTGTGCGGGTCTTGCGTGCCATTTACCTGAACTGTCGCTTTTCTTACGCAACGTGCCTGTGCCAATATTGGCCCTGTCCGAGGCTGGTCTTCCAATTCCAGATCAATTGCTGGTTATGTCGCACATGGAAACCAAAGTATTCCGACATTTCCGAACGTAAGCGCCATGCTAATGTCAGACGTGAAATACCACATTACGTTCTGCCAGTTCAAGACCTTTGCAGCAGTGCTTTGTAAGTCACTGCTGTACAAGTGCGGCTGGGAAACCGAAGCCTCAGCGTGACCTCCGTATATGTGAGTTCTCGCCTGAAGGTCTCGATGGTAGAAATTATAAGAGACCTCTGCAGCCGCTGCCCAGCTCCGAGGATTATATGTGGGGACTTTAACGCGCACCATACTCTCTGGGGCAACAAGGCGATTGATGCACGTGGGAAGCAAATTGTTAGTTCTTTAAACACCGAGGGACTCTGCGTGGCAAATGACAAACAGCCAACGTTTTTTCGACCACCGGCCTCTTACAGTGTCATTGACTTGACGTTACACTCAGCGGACATCCTCGCATCGTCAACGACGAGTAAAGATAGAATGGGCAGCGACCATTTTCCTGTCTTCGTTAACGTTGCTGGATGTAGAACCAACGGCCAAAGATCCTGTCCTGTGACGCATTGGGATACGTACAGGGATGGCCTAAGCGAATCATCTGGAGACCTGTTCGCGGACATGCTACGTAGCAAGAGATTAGCTACCGCTGAGCTGAAGCTACCCGACCGCTTCCCCGCTCCGGATCTAAAGCTCAAAACTCTATGCGCTGCCCGTAGAAGAGCGGAACGGAGGCTGATGAGGACGAAGGGCGACCCACCAATGAAGACTATATATAACGGGATTAACGCAGTGATTCGACGTTACACAAGGAAACTAAGAAGAGATCAATGGGCATCATTTTCTGCAAGCCTATCGGTCTGCAAGCCTATCGGTCTACACGCCAGTTCCAAGGATATGGTGGGTCGTTAATAATCTTGCTGGAAACTTTCGACCAAACAAGCCATTTGACGCCCTATCATTGAAGTTAGGCAAGACGCTCGCTTGTCTTGCGAATACCTTTGCTGAAATATACTCTTCCGGCAGGTCAGCCGGCACAACCAACCCGCCTCCGCCGCTATCGTCGTCTCTAATGGATGCTCCTTTCACACTCAGATAGTTGTAACTAGCTATGAGCAGCCTCCGACGTCCCTGTGCGTTGAGACCTGACCTTATCAGTAATCAGACGCTGACTAACCTACCGGTTGAAAGACGACGTGATTTGCTGGCATTTTTTTAACCAAGTGTGGGCCAGCGGGGATATCCCACATTTATGGAAGGTAGCATGGGTGGTACCGGTTCTGAAGCCTGGAAAGAATCCTGCAGCTCTGGACTCATACAGACCGGTATCGCTGACCTCCTTTGCAGCGAAGCTAATGGAGAAGATGGCGTGCACAAGACTCACTTGGTATGTCGAGCAGGGTCGAAAACTACCATCGTGCATGACTGGGTTTCGGCAGCGTCTAAGTGCTCAAGACAATGTGCTGGACCTGCTAAGCCACATAGAACATTACAGTGCGAATAGCCTGTCGACACTTGCTGTTTTCATGGATGTTTCCAAGGCTTACGACTACGTGTCTCAAAGAGCCATCATCAGCCAGTTACAAGTTATAGGCGTCACGGGTCATCTCTTGCACTTCATACATACGTTCCTCAATGATTGTCGCATCAGAATTCGTCTTGGCGACACTTTGAGCGATGAAATACGTATATTTCGCAGCGTGCCATAGGGGAGTGTTTTATCTCCCTTATTATTTAACATTGCCATGAGTAGCCTCCCAAGAGTACTAAACCATCGAACACCAGTGAAGATATCTATATATGTCGATGATATCTGCATATGGGTCTCCGGCTACCAGCATCGCCGCCTCGCACGAATAGCCCAGGGAGCAGTAAAAATCATTCGGGGCCACTTGGCAACTATTGAATTACCACTATCAGCAGGGAAATCATCATTCGTACTATTTCCTGGAGTGAAAAGAAAATCTACACGCTTGACGCTGAATTTTTACGGATACCAGATTCGACAAGTCATCGACGTCCGATTTCTTGGAGTTACCTTAGACCACAGGCTACTCTGGTGCCGCGGTGTTGACCACGTTGTGGCGTCATCGTCACCCAGGCTACATGTGCTCAAGCGAGTCGCTGGCATACGCTGGGGCAACCACCCGACGTCGATGCTACGGCTACATACAGCGTTGGTTACCAGTCGGATCCTGTATCAGCTACCTCTGATGTCACCCTCAGACAGCCAATACGAGCGCTTAGAAGCCATCCACAAAAAAGGCATCCGACTTTGCCTTGGAGTCCCTCAGCCAGCGTCAAACAAGAAAGTGCTCTACGAAGCTGAGTCACGCCCTCTGCGACTTCAGGCTTACCAGGCTCTCATGATCCAGCTACAACGATTGAGTGAGTCTACGCCCGGTAAAGCCCTGTTATGACGTATAGGTAACAGGCCGCGCTCACATTTTTATGCAGCACTGAACACGCTTCGCGTATTAGGATTGCGCTGCTCGAGACAGAGGAAAAGGATAGAACCACATTGGACATTTGAGGACATCACATGCAACTTAAGTGTACCACGATTGCAGTCAAAGAGCTGCATTCCATCTGCAGAAGCCAAGTCATTAGTCCTGGAAAATTTGAGCACGACTTACCCGAATCACCTACAAGTATACACAGATGGCTCTGTCAAAGCAGACGAAGACCGCTGCGCAGCTGCATTCTACATTCCCTCTCTAAGATATACGTGGTCTGGCCGTTTGGACTGTATAGCCTCGTCGACAGTTGTGGAAGGCGTAGCAATAGCTTCTGCTCTGC
Organism: Dermacentor andersoni; assembly: GCF_023375885.2. Classification (NCBI taxonomy): domain Eukaryota; kingdom Metazoa; phylum Arthropoda; class Arachnida; order Ixodida; family Ixodidae; genus Dermacentor; species Dermacentor andersoni. The sequence continues at coordinate 75,088,055 of NC_092814.1, forward strand.
GAAAACTAGACTTTGCCTCCGCAGAATGTGGTTGTCTTTACGGACTTAAAGGCCGCGTTACAGCAACTATACCGTGGTCTGCCATCCTTCAAGTTCCCACGCAAATCACTAGCCATCGTGAAAGAACTCAACAACAAAGGCTTCACAGTAAAGTTTCAGTGGATTCCCTCCCACATTGGTATCTCTGGCAACGAAAAAGCCGATGCGCTTGCATACGCAGCGCTCTATCATCCTCCCAAAATCAAGGCTCCAAAGAGGAATCAAGTGCAAAAATCTGACATTCGAAATCACGTTGCGTCGCTTTGGGTTCCACCGCATATGCCTTGCGTAACCAAGAGATTGCACCGAGAGGAAGCCTCACTTCTATATCGAATAAGGACAGGATCTGCTAATACACCGACCTGGTTATTTAAGACGGGGCGAATCAATTCTCCAAACTGTACGGCATTCAACAAGACAGGAGACATTAAGCACTTTGTGTGGTCCTGCCAGAAATTCCAAGATGAAAGGGACGCTCTCCTGAAGAATCTGCAAAACAAGGACCTTCCGCATGCGCGCCTGCAACACCTTCTATTTCCCGAGGGATCAGTTATATCGCGCAAAGAAACTTCACGTCTCCTTATCGAATTCTTAAGAGAGACTGGTTTGATGAACATATGGTGAAACCCTTCAGCGGTATTTTAAGAGACTCTCGGGCGGAGCAAGTGCCGGCCTTGATCGCCAGGCTAAACCCGCCTGTTGCTACAATTCACCACCACCACCACCACACATGTTGTGACCTGTGCGGCACAACAAAATAACGTTTCTTCGCCGGCGTGTAACACCCAAGTTGTCATGTCATCGCCGTCATAACTATCGTCGTCACGATCGCAGACGCTTTTGTTGCTCTGATAACGCATACACTCTCGTCACACACGCACTGTCTTTAAACATGTTTGTTCGTCCGACTGGTAATACTTTGCAGAACCCATGCTGCAGTGCCAGCTACCTGTCACAGTGTGGAGGATCTGTTCAACATTTATAACCCGAACGGCCTTCATCAATCTGGTAGTTTCTTATTAGTTTATTCGTTGACCCAAAGGACAAATAGAGAATGGCTGATCTTATCGTCACACATTCTAAAAGACACAGATAGAATCTCTATGAAAGGGCCCCTAGCCAGGCCACGTTGGAAATCTTGGTCATACACTGTAAGTTGTGAAGTGCTGTACAGACAACGTTTTAACACTATTTTTTTTTTAGAGAAAGAATACTCAGTACTAGCCGAGATAAAGCCGATGAAGTGTTGGGCATCCATGCTGCGATGAGAGAAGCTACCCTTCCCGCAGCTGTGTTCTCTCTTGCTTAGACCACGGGTTGACTGAACTTTTCGCGCGAACAGTCCAGTCCGGCCGTGCCGCGACCAGCAACCGCTAGCGACATTCCTCTCCTGCCGTCTCCCATCGGCCCCCAGGGCCCACCCTCATTTCTGCCGAGACTCCCGCCCTCGCGACCCCCGCGTCTCCTTTATTCTCTCGCCCAACTCTTGCAGAGGCGGTTTCGCGTCCTCTGCGTTTCATGAAAATCCCTGGGCTGTTCACGCTGACTATTTGGGCGCTGCAGGCGCAATGCGCACGACGCCGAAGCCCGACATGCTTGACGTCATCTTGTGGGTGAGCCGAGAGCCTTCTTCGAGAAAAAGCGCGCACGGGTTTTTGTTTGAATCTTCAGCAGTCATCGTGGCGTGCAGCGGTGCGATACGTTTCAGGTACGATCGTCACCGCGTGATCTCTGCAGCGCACTACGTTGCTCTGTTTGAAATGTACAAACCTGGCGCTGGACTCACTGAAGTTGTAACAAAGCGACAGTTCTAGTAATTAATTGCTCGAAACTCGATACTTCCGCCCTCCAGTCTAGTACGAGCCCTAATCAGAACCTGACAAATTAAAATCTCCTAAGAGCGTTCCAATACGTCCACTAAGAAGTCTGAAGCGCTATATACCCCTCCGATTTTGACAGAACAGTTGTTCAGAACCGTCTTAATCTGCGCTACTTCCACCCCGCTTGCGGGTAATAGGGCAACAAATGCCAAAATATATATGAGCAAAATAGTAACAATAGCGCTTCATGTCCCCATCTTTACATACGATTGAACATCTTGAGGGGGCAGCGCAGGACGACAAAAAACAGAAAGCAGGAAAGACATAGGACAGCACTGAACTTGCAATTTTATTAGAAATCATAGACATACTTAAGTATTATCACTTACACCCACGTGCTCTCCCATTGATTTTGGCGGGGAATGTGTAATTTCTTCAGCGTTTAGTCCAATACGAGAGTGGTGAGTTGATGTTAGACGTTACCGTTCTGTGCACCACTGATGTTTGTCTGCGTAGTCCTAAGAACACACAGGCTATGCTTGAGGCGTTGTTGTGTGTCATTTTTCATAAACTCTGAGAGCTGAGCACGATCCTTGCCTCACATGGCACATCGCACCGTGACAGAAGTGTTAAACTTTAATTGAATCATGAGGCTGTAAGTAATTGAATTAATTATAAAATTGTATGCATACATTGCATACATACATTCGCGGTCTGCACCACATTTCGCTGCGTAGGGAAGACGCTTCTGCTCCGCACGACGCTTATTTCGGGCCTGGGTGCCCTAGACGCTGAGTGCACGCTTTAGAGCCATTGTGCTGGCGCGTGTTCACGAGCTCCTTTTGCATACGTGACCAGCACGCTGTTGAGACGCCAGCTCCAAGCGCTCTCTTGAGGCTATGGACAGCTGTAATGTTTACACTATCACAGCCCAGCACCTGCATTTTAGCCACATAGGAAAGCAAGCACAGCACGTGTCATATGCACGAACTACACATCCCGGCTCGCGGTGGCGCCGGCCGGGATGCGCGAAGGCGAGCGCCATTTGGGTGGTGTTGCAAGAAACCCAGCGACACGCGCGCCAAGTTCATCACAGAAGCTCCCGGAACGTCCGGAGAAGAGGCAAAGAAACCTTCGCTTTAAAAGAACGTTCACATCAAACCTCCCTGCCACATTCTTGAGGCTGTGCGATAGTTTGTGTACATATGGAATTACAACTACTCTTTTTGTTCTTTTCGACAGGCTCTTTTTTTAAATTATGTGGTTTTACGTGCCAAAACCACTTTCTGATTACGAGGCATGCCGTAGCGGAGGACTCCGGAAATTTCGACCACCTGGGGTTCTTTAACGCGCACCTAAATCTAAGTACACGGGTGCTTTCGCACTTCGCCCCCACCGAAATGCGGCCGCCGTGGCCGGGATTCGATCCCGCGACCTCGTGCTCAGCAGCCCAACACCATAGCCACTGAGCAACCACGGCGGGTCCGACAGGCTCTGACTTACTCATTCTTGTGGGTAATCCTAATTTTACACGCTTAACAAGCTTCTGCACGGTCATGCGGATAGCGTCCTCCCGAAAACCTGTCGCTCTCAAACGCTCCAGTTTAAAAAAAACTCTCAGACGTCTGGTGAAAACAATATTTCGAAAGGGTGGAAAATAAGGGCGAAAATGCCATGCCATGTTTTTTTACCTCCTTTGAATGTGCCGAGTGAAAATTGCTTACTCTGACCTTGGGCAATACATCCAGCACATATGCTTATCAGTTAGTTTAGGCCTGTTATCAAAAAAAAATTTGCTCGTTTTTAGCTGGCGCACTTCATTCATTTGCGGAACACTTGAACTACGTCATCAATCGTTTGTTCAAAATTAGAATTATTCACAAACACTAGAAAATCAACATACCTTAGCACTTTCATCGTTTGGTCATCTAGGTTATTTTTTGTACTTCTATCAACCCTGCCTAGGAAAATGTTAGTTAGTATCGGGACAACTTTGGAGCCAATGCAGATGCCAGATTTTTGTCGTTATGAATTTCCTTTCCACTCAAAAAAGGTTGAAGCTAAGTAAAAAAGAAATAATCTCGAGAAAACTACTAGCAGATACTCCACTGATGCTAGGAAATTTGAGCTCATTGTTGTTCTCAGTGATACGCTGTTTACACTTACCATTAAATCATCGTGTGGTATGTTATAGAATAGGTCTTGAACATAACGATGCTAAAGCCATGACATTCTTCAGCATTAGATTGAACGAGGAAGCTAACGAGATCACCCGAGTTTTTCGCCATAAAGGGATCGTTGATCACTAATGATTGCAAATCCCTTTGTAAATAGGTCGACACAACGCGCTGCCCCGTATCCCTTTCCGTGACTATTGTCAGGTTTGTGAGTCTTTATATACGATTCCGGATGCAATGACATTCTGGATGTTAATGTTACGTCAAGTGGCATAACCGGCAGCATGCGAAAGGCAGGTCGAAGCAAGTTCTCTCTAATTACTAGAATATCTGGATTGTGCTTCAAACTTAAGATCCCTGCTGCATCTGTCAAATGTATTATAATACGAAAATATACATTTAATATCTTAAAGCATGCATGATTAAATCGAAAGCGTGAGTCGGTTCTGGTTGCAGATGCGCCATCACACTCGCACATCACGTTTTTGTCTTTATCACAACCGCACGGAACTTTATTAACGTTCGACTTATCAAAAATAATTTTAGCTTTAGATACTACGTCTTCGAGAAAAAAATAATTTTGTAAGCGTATCTATGAATAGGCTCTCGATGGAGAACCGGAACGGCTATATCATGTTGATATAGCCGTCGATCGATCATAGCACGATAAATAAATAAATAAATAAATAAATAAATAAATAAATAAATAAATAAATAAATAAATAAATAAATGCTGGAATTGTCATTGTCGTAAAAAAAGCCACCAGGCACCAATCTGGAGTACAAGAGCACAGAACGAGAGGACTCTACAGTTTGTTCATGCGGATAGGTAGACGTTTGTTACTCTGCAACCCATCAATAATTAAAATAAAACTTCATTCCGTGACATTTTCCAGCCCCTGTCCCATGAGGTTCCGTGTACACAGATCAATGAAAGTTTTCGCGCTTTCTAAAGAATATAACTATTTCAATTACATTAGCCCTTCCAGCCAATCAACGTTATACCTACGAACCCGAGAGAATGACGTACTTCGCCGTTTGTTCATCTTTAGAAAATTATATATATATATATATATATATATATATATATATATAGAGAGAGAGAGAGAGAGAGAGAGAGATTTCCCAGAAAAGGCACCCAAATAAAATCAGTTATTTCCGTCACTCGAGAGGGAAGAATATCGGCAGTGCATGCGTGGCTATGGAAAAATACATTGTGTTTTTCGTTCCTGCAAAACCACTTTTGTTTATCTTTGTTCAAGACAAGCACGTTATCGCTGCACCGGTTGTTCAGAGCAGTGGCATCTATTTCAAGATGACCACAGTAGCGACAGCGATGAGTTCTTAAAATCTGGACATCGTCCGTGTGTGAGATAAGAGAGGAACAGTTAAATACAGCCCAAGATTATTTAAAATGCCAATGAGAAACAAGAGAGGTTTCAAAACAGTCTTGCTGGCAGGATACGTCATAATCCTCTCGGTCGTCAGCGTTTCACGTGTCTGAAATTCAAGATGAGTCAAATAATTTAATTAATTTAATTATGGGGTTTTACGTGCCAAAACCACTTTCTGATTATGAGGCACGCCGTAGTGGAGGACTCCGGAAATTTCGACCGCCTGGGGTTCTTTAACGTGCACCTAAATCTAAGTACACGGGTGTTTTCGCATTTCGCCCCCATCGAAATGCGGCCGCCGTGGCCGGGATTCGATCCCGCGACCTCGTGCTCAGCAGCCCAACACCATAGCCACTGAGCAACCACGGCGGGTCAAGATGAGTCAGTGTTAGACAAATAGGTACGAGAGCCAGTAATAATTGGTCTCACCTGAGGAAACTGAAAGATTGATGGGCAACAAAACCGCCGCTTATTAACAGGATATTTTCTCACGAGGAACGCCAATATCTCATAGGCATGATCAGTTAAGTTAGTGGAAATGCATTTCTTGAGTCACTGCTATGCCATTTCAATGCGCGTTGTTGCATTATTTTTGTATTCAAGTCCTTTTGTTATCGGAAGTAAGAGAGCTGAGTAAATAATGAAACGTCAATAACGCTTCTCGAAAATTTCAGTTTTTCGAACAATCGGCTCGAACCTAAGCGCTATTGTTCTCGCATGACAAAACAATGCGTTTAGTAGTGGCCATGCAATATGCACCAAGTAAAATACACATTTATGAGCAAGCCCTTTTCCCGTCGCTGTTGTTTGACCCAAACCGTTTGTGTCACGCACCTAATCAGCCCGACGACATACCTTGCTTTGATGCCCTGCATGCTTGTTTAAACAATCTGTAGATCCCAATACACATTAAAGTAACACGAAGCTGCAAGAAAAACCTACACGGGTTTCTCAGGAAGAAAGCATCGCAATTGAAGGGTATAAACCCGGCACCACCGCCATTCTAGTGCAGTCACTCTGCAAACTGAGCCAACAAATAACCTAGTTAGTACAGATAACTTTCTGAATAAAAATATAGCTCAGCAAAATTTTTCTCTAAGCTTTCTTTTTGAGGAACCCGAATGTGCTTGCTTTGTAGCTTTGCGCCACTTTCGGGTAGATGACAACATTCCCTTTCATGAAACTTCCTCACCCTTGTGGATTTGCGCAGTTCTAATTTGGTTATTAAACAATCCGTTTACCTGGTCACAAGGCTTCTACATAAAAAAAAAAAAAGGCTCAGGAGGCCGGAGTCAATGGCTGCGCAGCTCCACAGCAATGTACCCCTTAACATGACCTAGAACCCAACCTATAATCGAACGAAATCAACGAAACATAAGCGATGCTCAAAATTAGTTTTCACTTCAATGCCACTGTGCATCGTTCAGTAGCGCTTGTGCTCCACACAGTGACAACTCATCCTAAGTGGCGCTGCAGTTTGTCGGGTACATGGTGAGATAGATTTAGCTAGGGGATCAACTGGAGAGTCATTGTAGGCATGTGCTTCTGGGCACTCGCTTTCGCTCGGGTGTGTCTGAGCTAAGGCACTATGAATGATAAAAATTGCTCAAAAAAAAGCTGATTAACATGTAAGAAAAAAAAAACGAAAGAGAAATAAAGCGTGGATTACGTGACGTCACACTTAAGCATGAGGCTGGAAAAAGACTGATAAAAGTAGAGTTTGAACGCTTGCGCACAAATAAAAAACAAAATACTGTTAATATGCATGTACATGAAAGGAAAAGAAATTTCACACGGCACGTAATGCCCTCTTTTTCAGTGTCTGGAGAGGCCATAATACAAGAATATTATCTAACGAGAGTGCAGGACACTCCATTGTTCTATACTTGGCACACAGTTCTCGCGTCTGCTGGTCATAAAGCGGAGAAGTTCATTGCACATTTGAGATGTCCTCGTCTGTTTCACCACAATCACGTGACAATGATTCAGCGAGCCCTATTTTATGTAGGAAGTTGTTGGTGAAGGCCGCACCAATGGCCCATGCAAGTTGACGAAAAAAAAACTTCCAAGGCACTCGAATGTTGGGCTAGAAGATTGAACAACATTTTTGAGAAAAACAGCGCAGCGACAGTACCCAATGAAAGACAAAACAACACAGAGTCTGAGTTATTTTTTGCCTCATTGGTCCAGTTGCTGCACTATTCTTTTTTATTTTTCGGAGAGTTTTTACGTCTATTGCTAAGTTAACAGAAAGTCTGAAATTTAGTTTAGGCTCCCCTGCATAAAATAGACCATTCCTCGGAGAGTTTTTTCAGAATGTGTCTTACGTCTTAGCGGAAGAGAGAAACAACGCACATAGTCGCCATGTTCACGGGCCCGTTTTGCCAATTCGCCTGTTCTGTCGTTTCCGAATAATCCAAGGTGGCTGGGCACCCACTGAAATAAAACATGGCGTATATACACGAGATAGTGCATGCGCTGTGCACATATATCCGATAATTGAAGGAATAATTGCACTGTATGATGATTTGGCGCGGATGTTACTCAGAAGCTCTAGCACCGAAGCCACCCAGTTCTCAGATGCGTCACTCCGGGCAATAAAAGGTTCTAGTATGGCTCGTGTGCATAGTACCTAGCTCTGCTGTATATATTGAATAAATGTGAAGCGAGAGGTCTTAAGTATAGACGCTTTTCACCTGAGGCTGGAATGGCATTTGAGCGTGCTGAGCTGCTCAGAATACAACACGCATATCTATATTATATCCGCTTTCTGCTTACATGCTTCTCCGGTGAATTAAGCTGATCCGGATTCGATTCCGGAAAACGGGTTCGATCTTCGCCGTGGCAGCCGCATTTCGATGAATGCGAAATGCAAAAAAAAAAGAAAAAAAAATGCTTGCGTACTTAGATTGAAGCGCATGTTGCAGAACCCCAGGTTGCCAAAGTTAATCCGGAGCTCTCCACTGCGGCTTCTCTCATAAGCCAGTGTACAGCTTCCAGGCGTTAAACTCATCAATTTAATAATGTTGTATGCATAGATAGAGCGCAATGTGTCGGCAACACGTACGCGAACGTTGAGTCACAAGATTCAGTGTAAACTTGCGCAATTATTGGCTGATAATGTTTTTTAGTGAGCATTGCATCGCAAAACGCCGATCAAATCAAAATGTGCATAAGACAACTAGCTATTCCTCGCTTTATGCTAATTAAAAACGCACTCTTACTTCTCGTGCAGATTGCTCAGCACATTGTTTGATAGTGGTATCGGTTACTTAACAGAGTTTCAAGGTATCACACACACACATCATGTTTTAGGCCTGTACGCCGACTGCAAGATAAATCTCTGCGTAAGACAACGTTATCATCTTCCAGTCGTCCCAGTGCTGAAGTTTGTCGACAACATGTCCTACCGTTGTTTTTTTTTCGTCTCTCGGAAGTATCAAATATCGCTTCTGGTAAAGTCTGTGTAATAACAACAATTAATTCTATTCAACTTTCCTGCTAGCAACACAAGACATGCTTCTAATGACAACTTCGATCTCTCCATCTGTCGCGGTGGGGGACTTGCCGAAGCTTTATCTGCGGTCTGGAAGAGTTTGCCACCCAATTAGCGTTAAGACAACGAGAAATGCTAAATCGACTTGTAGAGTGTCTACCCGAAACAAAGAATCTACTTGAAAGAGTTGGTCAAATGGTTGTACGCGGATGTCTCTCTCTCTCTCTGTATATATTTATGTAAGCTGTAAATTTGCATTTCTTCATGATTTTTCAGTTTTCTTGAGCTTTTTTTTTTCTTTTTTGCGTCTGACTGGTAAATGTAGTTTGTTTGGATCACCATCTATCCTTCTAGCTACTAGTCCAGTTATTGTGTACGCATTTCAGAACATTGATGTAAGTAAGGTTAGTTTATATAACATACCTGGGAGCCCTTAGCTGGAAGAGTTTCTTTTTCGCAAGAATGAGAACGGTGGATACTTAACCTTTCACTGTACTGGTGAAAACGTTCATTAAACTTCAAAGTTTTATTATTACGGGCCCATACCTTATTATGTTGACTTATGTGACGCTTTGGGTTGCCATTCTAATTTGTTTATGTATTTATACACAGCTGTTGTCAGGTGTGCATGCTGCCCGTGCACATACATGTCGTGGAAGGTTGGACTTAATTGGGAAGGCGATCAACAGCTCTCCTAAGGTGCGTGCTCTCAACACGTATACAGGTGCAGTTACGGTGGGCTACCAACGTATTAAACTACTAATCTTGTATCTACCTGCAATAAATCAGTTTCTCTAAAGCACAACTCTGTTTCTTCGTCATCGCATTCTAGTGATGACGATCCCTGTAATAAACCAGGTTTGTCAGTGCATGCGTAAGTAAAAAAAAAATTACTTTCCCAGATCTCGATTACATTTCCTCCGATTTTAATGAACTGGTAAGCGATTACTCGTTATTTCTGCACCGTCTACCGCATTATAAGGACGGCAACGTTTTACTCGGAACTATTTACTCGGATGGAGAATATCGCATCTGGCTGCACAATGATCGCGTTCTTGCGCTGCTGTATCGAGTTCGCAGTGCACGAGTGTTCCCACACCATCGCCTCATTATACAATCTGAGTGGTGCACGGAACTGAGACTATGGCGATGAAGGTATCTAGCTATGAAAAAAATTATGCAGATCCAGCACATACCTTGGTATCTATGTGAAGCGCAGCTTTCGTGAAGCGGTTAATCAGATGCTATATAAACTTGCCCATTTCGTGTGTGCGTCTGTGGAGTAAAGGAAACTGGAGCGCGCGCCCATGTGCTCTCGCGCACCCGCACTACGCAACGTGACACACGCGGCGATCATCTCGAAGAGCTACGCTGGCTCGCTTAACGCATACGCGAGATTGTGGCCTAATGGTTAGAGCAGCGAGTTGCTGTGCTGGGGGGAAACGAGGCTCGATCCCACCGTCGGGCACGTAATGTTCGCTGGTCTTTTTCTGAACTGTGAGCTATGCAGGATGTCACACGTAAGTTCAGCCAAACTTTAAAAAATATGCGAATGCCACGTAGCTGGACAGAAGCAAGGTAATGTTGCTTGCCGCAGCTTGGAGATACTCAGATTATCTTTTTTCAATCCGCCTAATTACGTAATTAGACTTAATTTAAAAAATGTCTTCGCAAATATTGTGATTATATGAAAAATGTCAATGAGAAAACTGTAGAGTTACATGAGAAACTCCCGATACAGCTTTCTGTTCCTCAATATGTGTTACATTAAAGTGTAATATACAGCCTTTGTTAAAGAGTATACTAGGCCACTACGCTCACGGCGAAAGTCGTTGCTTGGCTGTGGGCAGTGGTACTCCTCTAGAAGTGGCCGTGATCCGGTAAAGGCGACAGCACTTCTCACAAGCACATACTGCTGTGATGAAACAGTAGTTTCACTACCCAAACCAGAGTTATTTCGGTCACAAGCACTGTCCGTGGGGTGCCTTCATTTAACATATCATGTACAGTTCCCTATCAAAAGTTCCCAGGCCAAAGCGTGCGCGAACAGTTTAACTAGGTCCCTGTAGCAGGGATTGTATTCGATTAGAACAGCTCCAAGTTTTTGAAGAGGGAAAAAGAACCGGGCTCTCACCATCCGCAGCTTCGAGTGTCAAAACAACTTCAGGAGCCCCGCCATCAATCTGAGAGTCAACGTATTCGCGCACGCTATGGCCTGGGACATTTTGACAAAGACTGTGCATTTGATATACACTGATCTGCTCACGAAACCCAGCTGCTATCACTTCAAATACAATTTGCTCTGTTTAATGCGCAAACATGGAACTTGGACCCATTCTCTAATGCCAAACTGGATTCGGAATAACGTACCAAAGTCTTCTGTTAGCATATTATATTATATTATATTATATTATATTATATTATATTATATTATATTATATTATATTATATTACTATTAGCATATTATGTATAAGCGTATTGCGTCTTGTCCATGATGCAAAAGTGATATCCATACAAGGGATTACTAGGGTAGCGATCAAGTAGAGAAAGAGGAAACGCGAAGGATAAGTCAGCAGCCGCCTGAGATTATACCGTACTCCAAAGAGAGGGCGGGTAAAGAGCGAGAGGTTGTAACACGCTCTTCGATGTTCCTCAGCGGATCATCTGGACAGCCCTCAAAAGGCGCGGCCGCTTGATAATGTTGCCGCGCGTCACCATTGTGCCTGGCCGAAGTTCGGGGACAAAGAGCCGGCCACCGAGGTATAAGCCTTTTCATAAACAGCGCCCAGAGACCTGCTGTCTGGGACCACCAAAAGCGGGCCTCCGGCTGTTTTGATTAGTCGCCAGCGGAGCCGCCGCTCTCTTGTTCGTGTTTTCGCGCGCGTGCGAGCGCACAGGCAGCGCGTGCGCGCCCCGGTTTTCTCCCCTCAGCGCGCAGTTTCAGTGTAGGAGCGTTTCCGCGGACTCGGTTTGTTTATATTCTCGCCAGGGCGCGCGGGGTAGCGATGTAAACACAACAAAGGAACGAAGAGGAGGCCTTGTGCTCCGGCATACGTGCGGGAATGGCTCGCATAAAGACAACATCGTTTAAAACAGGGGAAAGTTTTGTTTGCTAATATTTACACAGAAGGTGCCCCAAGCGCCGCAGTCTGCCTAGCGCGCCTTTAACTTCGGCTTATATTCGCTGAATGGGGAGGCTTGTCTCGGACGCTTCGGTGGCTCTCCGCAGAAACGGTTCACAGCCCAGTGCGAATCGCACCACCGAGAGCTCCGGCGTGTTTATGCTCGTCAGTTATCCGGCCAGCACGGGCGCTGCTGCTGTTGCGCACCCCAGCGCTTCCTGCTCGGCCGAGCACGCCGCTCCGGCTGAGGTGGGCGCGCGCCGATTCAGCGCCTCTTGTTACCCTCGCCCCAGCGAGCACGAGGAGTACTGAAAACCGCACGTCGAGAACCGTAGACTTCGCAGCCGGCCAGTCAGCGGCGGCCACTTGTATACAGCTTCAGTGGTATTTACGCCGCGTTACACGTCGTTAGCATGCAGCCGCGTCGGCACTGTTCCTCTCAGCATTCTAGCTGTGCGGCGAGTTGCCCTGGTGCCTGTACGTTGCGCTTCATGCAAGTACAAGCCTGTATTCCGCAGGACGGTGATCCTGCTGAAATTTGGAAACCAAAGAAAAAATTGGCCGCCCTTCCACTACTGTGAAGAGGGGTGCAAGCGAAATTCGGGATCCGCGGCTCTTCGTTGTCGTAACGCCTCGACCTCATGCTCCCTCACGGCGAGTTGGCACGTCGACGACGACCTCTTTCTCGAATGAGTGCCCGGTGGCGTTCATCAAACGCCGCCTGTTCTTCGGTCGAATGCACGACGCGCGGCCCGCTCCCGCTGCCGTTCATTCAACGCAGCCTGCTCTTCGGCAGAACGAACGAAACGGGGCCTCCCCATTTGACTGCCGGGCCTTAACTGGCGGGAAACGGCGGGCGCGAGGCGAGTGAACACGCGATCACACCCTTTCCCTCCTCCGAGGAAGGAGATGCCTGTGATTGGCTCGCGCCCTGCGCTGCGTCTACGTCTTCATGCATATAAAACCCCGCTTTAAAGGGCACGTATGGTGAACAGACAGTGGCTGAATCGGTTAGCGCGGTGGTCTCGCAACCCGACCAACATTTTTTTTTTCGCGCAGCTTGGGTTTTTTCGTGCGGCAACACCAACACCGACGCCGACACGAGTGAGACACTACAAGCTTCGCTTGAAAAGAGAAGTCGCTGAAGCCTACAACATCAAGATGGCCCCACATGGCTGACTTGTCAGCGTGCCGTCTATATCACTCCGCAAAAGAGATTAACTTAATCAGTCACAATAGAGGGCGTAAGTAGACAGGGAAGAGCATCTCTGCACATGCGAGCAGGATTTATGTATGCTTCGTTTTCTGAAAAATAACACAGCTAATAGTTTGCACTCAGGTGTCGTGTGTTGTTTTTCTCGCTTAAGTCCCATCCCTTCGTTGCTTTGCGCAACAGTGTTAATTATGTCGAACCAACTAGTCCATTGCGGAATTTTCCTTAATTAAATTACACGAAGGAAGGTTACACCACGAGAGACGCCAGATTCTTGCTGGTGCAAGAGGACTCAGACTGTGAAGTTGAACTGTATCCTACTATCATGAGCTCTTGTAAATACTCATATAAGACCGTCACTTCAGTGAACAATTCTTCGAGGTCAGACGAAGCTTCTTCAAGTGCAATTGTTATTAAAGGTAATATATAGTGTGTCCCAACTATCATGCGCCAAGATTTTAAGACATGCAAATGCGACGTAGCTGAATAGAACCAAGGTAATGTTGTTTGCCATCGCTTGGAGATACTCAAATTATTTTTTGCATTCCGCCAAATTACATAATTAGTCTTAGCCAGTTCATCTACTCAAATATTATAATTACATGAAAAGTGTCAGCGAGAAAATTGTAAAGCAACACGAAAAACTCTCGAGACAGCTTTATGCTGCTCATTACCTGCTACATAAAAGTGTTTTTCCGAGCTTGAAAGAAGCCCGCGAATACACGCAAAATTTCGTGCAACTGGCCGCTCAATGTTGCTCTACAATTTTGTCATTGATTCTTTTCATCTAATTACAACATTTGACAAGTTGATTAATTAATTTAGACTAATTATGTAATTAGGCATGTAATTAGGTAAAAAATGATCAGAGTATCTCTAAGCGACGGCAAACAACATTGCCTTAGTTCTGTCCGGCTACGTGGCATTTGCATATCTTTAAATCTTGGTGAATGATAGTTGAGGGACTCTGCATATATATATATATATATATATATATATATATATATTGCGTTTCGAAAGCTGACCGGGCTCCAGCCACCTCCCCCCCCTCCCGCCTGGAAAAATGAAAACTTTCCGCCTATGTTTCCAACTAACGTCATCTGCAGAAAATTAAAGGAAAATAAGCAGCATCTAACTTAAAGCAAGTATGCATACTGCCAGCTGTCATCATCGCAGATATATCCTGTCAATAGAACACCCTTACATAACCTTGCACAACGTATACATGCTCCAACGCGTTCAAGCTTTATAATAACATTACTGCCTCAATGATGACATCATTGCATCGCAATTACAATGCGGCTTTAGAAGCATTTCACTGACTGTTCCTATATCGACGTCAGACTACAGGTGGTCGATCAATGCACACCAGCCCGATATCTAATGCATAGTCTAGACCAGGCACCCGGAGTGTTATTCTGCACACTGTCAAATTCCGCCATGTTGCCATTTCAAGTCATTCAGAGAGGACGTATCCAGCCTCTCGGCCAATGATAGATTCCAAAATGGTGAATCTGACAATATGGCAGAATGTGACAGTGACAAGACAGTGACCCCACCCACGATGCAGTAGAATCTCGTGATGTGATTACGGTTTATCCGAATTTCGAGATCATGATACAAGTTTTGAAAAAGTGCCGGCCGAAACTCAGTAATTACAATGCGTTCTGTTTCCAGATAACTCGATCAATCTACCGGTCTGTGATGGATAATATGATTTTCTTAGCCACCGCCAGACCACTCTGAGTAATATGGAGGAGTACGGCCGCGGAGTATATATAGCTGCCAAGTCGGAGTTCAAAATCTTGGTCCTTCGTGTTCCTGGCGGAGATCTGAACATTTTAAAAACGCGCTCGCTGCTACCAACATGCTGACATCTCACTAGCGATGTCATCGAGCGCGTCAGCAAAAACAGAAATAAAAAAAATACAGTAGAAGGGTTCATTACGCAAAAAAGAGGTGAGGCGTGCAGACAGGACACAAGAGTAGAGAAGTGGACAACACGAACGCCTTCTCTACTCTACACTTCTCTACTCTTGTGTCCTGTCTGCACGCCTCACCTCTTTTTTGCATAATGAATCCTTACCAACTAGCTCAGCTTTCTGTCGTTATAAGCAGTAGAAGGACTTCTCCATTGTCCGCCTCTGAACGCTCTGCGCGCGACGCCGACTTAGTGGAAGCTTCACGGAAGGATCAGTGGCGCACAATGGGCGAGGCCTCCTTCCATCTCTGGAAAAGGCAGCCAGCTCTTGCTACTTATTGGTTGACATCAGCCCTAGTCTTTGCTACACTGAACGGAGTTGGTGAGGCGGAGCACAGGTGAAGAAACGAGCGCGAAGCTTTACCATTCTGGAAGCGTCTACTCGACGATAATGAGGGAAGGTCCAGAAAGTCATCAAGGATTTCTTCAACCGTAAGTATTCAACAAAAAAAGAAAAATAACGTCTAACCGTCTGGTGGTGAATATGGTTTGATTACAGTAGATCATACGAATGTTGGATGATACGAATATCTTACGGCCTCGAGATATTCGTACTAATGTGACTTTTACTGTATTATAGCGGGGCACGCGAGCGCTTGCCGAAATGTATACTGGAAAGGTCGAATAGTGTTCCTGTAAGCTTATATGGGGAACTAGGGCTGGCCAGGAGGCACTACGGCAGTTCGAGTGTTCAACTGAAATATGCTGCGATGCGGCCACCATCCGGTAGAGAGGCCATGAAAATCACAAGATATTTTTAAACGATAATTGGACGCGCGCCTGTACGTATCTACATTTGCTTTAGCCCAATGCGCCCAGCCATGATCTGTGCGGTGGTGCTTCAGGTCAGGAGCTGTACAGATTTGCCTCAAGATAAGCGGTGAATTCGCTGGCACGAAATCGTAGCATGAGCTACTGAAAACTGTCTCCTTCGATCGAAAGACTGTGTTACGGCGCTGCTGATGGCAGGCGAAATTTCAGCACTGGTTGACCCCCCCCCCCCCTCCCATACAGGGAAACTAAAGCCCATCCATACTGATATCATCCGTCGCCGACGTCTACTGCCTTCCAGAGGCGCTGGGATTCAAAGCGGATGGAAGCACTTAGTAGTCAGCGGTTGAGATAAGCAAGATACATTTTAGTATTAATGGGAAATAAGCAGGGAAGGGATTGACAGAACCGGAGTCGTTACGGGCATAAAGATAGAGGTTTTAATTAAGCGAGAAAAGATCAAGGAGACATACAGGCAAAATTCTAGACTGCAATACATGTATATAATACATAATTAGCTCAAGCAGGATAGGTGACTCTTTGTTGCCGCCCCGTTTCAAAGGGAATGCCAGTCGAAATAATTATCATGATCATGAGTCAAATTTGCCATGTTTTGAGCCGACATGCACTTGACATTGCCTCGTACTGGCGTAGTTTCAGGCAGCATGCAGCACGTCTGCTCTCCTCGCTGATGTACCGACGCTCGGACGGGTCAAATCGGTTTTATATTTCACGAATCCTCAACGCGTCCTATACATGCGTAAGCTACTCATGGCTAACTCTATATGCTCCAGTGACGTGTGTTACAACCCTGCATGTCTTCGTCAAGCGCGCGATGACTGCATCAACGGCAAAGAGTTCAACAGAGTGCTCAAGGTTGCACCATCAAAGAAAGCGTATGTGGCTGACAATCCCGTAAGATCTTCCAAACGAGCATGGAAGTTCAGGGACTGGGCTAGTGGCTCAAACTATGCAGATCGGCGACCACGCGCTAATATGCATTTCAAAGCCATGTACTTGCAAGCTATTTGTGACTACTTTCTCTGTTCCTGTGACCACTCAGCGGCCGCAGCTTGTGCGGTAACCTACTTTGGTTCAGAAATGAAATTCTGAAATGCTTCTTCTTCTTTTCCTTTTTTTTTTTCTCTTTAGCTTGTCAGGCCTCGTGCACCCTCCATCGTTTCCCCGCGCCGGGCCACAGCTGTTGCGCGGGCGTCGACGAATAAACACTTATGCACTAGTAAATGTAGTTTCAGCGGCCAATTCTAAGCGTAGAGGCCGGGTCTCCTGTTCTGAAATCTGCGCCAGACTCGCGGCGTCTGTACATCGGTGCGACGACGACTACGACGATGGTGGGAACGGGCCAGATTTCCCCACCAACAAAACAAAAACAAAGAAAGTGGCAGTGAGAAAAGACGGCGCTGTCTGAATTGAGATAGAAACGAACGACAGCCGCGTCGAGTCAAGACTTATCTTTCACCTACGCTCTGAAATGCCAAGTTTCATTTTGGTTACAATCTTAACAAAAACACATGGAAAAATACCTGCTCCTTGGCCAATCCTCCATAATGTGTATGGGCCGTTGTTTGGACACAAGTAAAAGAACAAGCTTTCCCAATTATGCTAAACTATAGTTTAGCATAATTGGGAAAACCACCATATATAGAGACATTTTAGTAACACTTTCAAGACCACCTAAAGCTCCTCACTACTGATGCTTTCTTGTGTAATGAGAATCGAAGTGCGAGGCAGGGCAGCAAGACAAGGGCACATCGACGGGAGACAACACAAGCGCTAACAGCAGTGGCTTTATTGCAGCAAGGCATTATGCATATAGAGCTCCACGCATACCTACTAATTTTATCAAGTATTTCGTACGCATGCGTGGGGCTCTGCACGCTGTATAAACTTCTATTGATGGCAAAAAAAAAAAATGCACAAGAATAACGGGACAATAAAGGCAAGACAGGAAGAGTACTGGTACCAAGAAGCTTAGATTCGCACCCTTTTATTTTACTTGCATATTGCCCTGCTGTAATAAAGCCTCTAGTTGCTCGTCAGCACTTGTGTTGTATCCCTTTCTATACTCCGTTCTCGTCCTGTTGAGTTGTCTCGCACTTCAGAAGCCATGCAACGCCAAGTATATCCCAATATCACGCCTTGCTGCGATAAAGAACGCGTGGGTATTTTCCTTGAATCTCTTCACTATAGCGTTTTCCCTTCCCGACTACACATCTATATTTCAGACAGGATTACCAACGATTGCCTTAGTCTAGGAGAACTTCCCTTGAGTGCTTCATGAGCAATTGTGACTAACTCGTGCACATAAGTGTGCACGTCCCCTACTGCTTCTTCAAATCGACCATTCTGCGGCCACACTGGCTGTTCACTGGTTCATTCTAGCTTACGCCAAATTCACTTGCTTTTGGGCACTGGGAGACCGTGGATTGTATATAACTGAAATTGCTGACATGCTCACACAAGCGTTCCTCGGTGCTCCTGTTATAGCCGTTACGTCTACTTCGGCTTTCACTCTATAGGTGCAGAAAATTCTTCCTTTTTCAAGAGCTAAGCCGACTGTCCTGACTTTCATGATCTGTGTTTCTTCTAGAACAATTACTAATATCCACCGAGATATGAAATGTCACTGCGGCCATGTACCACCGTAATTTTTTTTATTCATTCCATCAGGTTTGGCCTGGCTCTCTCCTCAGTGCCATTTCTGCAAATAAAGCAATGGCAGCATCGACTGGTCGTTTCAGAGCGCTCTGACGCTGCTACAAAGGACGAGGATGTCATAAATCTATTGAACACTACGTTTTATTCTGCCGTTGGTTTTTAACCTAAATAAAACAATGTTTAAGCTACATTTCGCCAGCTAGGCTTTCACTGAGTTCACAGGTCATTCTCCCCTTTGGGACGTTTCGTTGAGCTTCAGCCACAGGAACGGCTGTGTTGTCATCCATAACCAAACTCCGAGGCAAAATAACGACTAAGTAAAACCTCGTTACTACGAACAGCGCATTAGCGAACTTCCTAGATTACCAAACTTTTCTAAATTCCAGCGCCGACTGCCTATATTTTCAATGTAAAAAGTACTTCATTACTAAGAATTTCAGTATACCGAGTTTTTTAAAATAGCGATCGCTACTTAATTTTTCTGGTCCGGTAACAGTGCCTAAGTACTACGAACTTTTATTTATGAATCCGAGGCTTCTTAAATGTTAGTGCATCTGTCAGGCGAATGAAGCAGTAGACCGGGCAGATGCCTTAATTGCGAGCGTGGCGGAAGGTAAAAGAATAGGAGGAGCGTCACGTGACAATTTTGAAACCTAGTCAGAAAAAATATATAAAGGAAACAATCATAGGAAATAGACACGCGTCAAGAGACACGCGAGCAGCAGTTTCTAGCCACCGAGCGCGCGCAAAATACGGGAGAGCATAGAGCGGAGTGCACGGCGAGTGGCGGGGGTCGATTGTGACGCACTGACCTCTACACAGAGCAGTGATGTGACGAGGGCGTCACTAAAGGCTCAAACAAAGTCTTGAAAGGGGGAGAGGTTTCTTGCAGGACGTTTCAGGCGGCGGCAGCAGCCAGCCACTCGGAAGGGCGCCTCTTCTTTCTTTCGCGTTTCTTTTTGCGGGAAGAAATTTACGTTTACTGTATTATTTGGCCCCATGAGGTCATTTATCATGCGAAAATACCGGAGTACAAAGGCGTCAGAAGAGCACCTGAGATTACAATAATGTAGGCGGCGCAGAATCTCCGGGGAACACAAAGGGGCAGTGAGGGGATCGAAAGTGGGACCAGCCCGGGTTCCATCTTTGGTGTCGCCGTTGCCCCTCTGGTGTCCTGGAGGCGCCGCCAAGGTGCTAAATAATGACATTTTGTTTGCCTGCACTGGCACCTCGATTCGCGCGCGGTGCGCAGGAAGGAAGAGGCCTAGCCACTAGGACGTCCAGCAAAAGACAGCTCCCCTTAAAAGGCACGGCAACCATGAGGACCTGTACTTCCTGAGTCAACGCGCAGATAAAGTAAAGCTCCGAATTAAATGAGCTCAAACAAACTGCCGGCGTCGCCCAACCAGACATACTTCGCGGCAGTGAAAAATTACTAAATTACGGGTTTTAACGTCCCGAAATTGCACAATGGGTTATGAAGCCACCGTAGAGGAGGGCTCCGTATTAATTTTGACCCACTGGGGTTCTTTAATCTCTTAAGTGCTCTGGACGCGCTGATCAGCTCATAGAATAAAGAACCACTTTTCGTCAATGCGATCCTGGTTAATTTTGCTTTGGACGAGCTCAACTCGTCAACTGCAATAATCCCGTTTTCAAAGGGATCTGGAAGAACTCAGCACATCCACTTAGTTTTTCTACTACATACACTCTTAAAATAGTTGCACCCTTCTGGGGTGTAAATTTGTCCCACAACAATAATCGTCATGTGCCTTGGTTGTTTCCTTTCTTGAAAACGCTGCGCTCGCTACTTTCCTGTCGAGAATGCAATGTCACGCTGATAGTAGGCATGTCGCTCGTGACTTGGAAGTACCGGGCTCGCAGCGTTAACAAAAGGAAATGCGGGCAAGGCAGATGACGATTATCGTTTGGGGACAAAATACGACCGAAAGGGTGTAAGCTTTTTTTTTAGAGTGTAATCGTTGTCTGTCTTGCGCGCTTTTCCTTTCTTTAACGCTGCGCGCCCGGTACTTCCAGGCCATGAACGACGTGCGCGTTATCAGCGCGACATAGCATTCTCTACAGGAAAGTAGCGAGCGCAGGGCTTTCAAGAAACACAAGCAAGGCAGATGACGATTGTCGTTGTGGGACAAGCCTCAAAGGGTGTAGACGTGTTTAAAAGTGAAGGGCGCAAACTTTTTAAGAGTGTACACTGCTGCAGTGCCAGCGTTTGCGATCCGCGGTTATTTCGCTCTTTTTTGTTCAGTACATAGGTAACAGTACTTTTTCAGCGCCTCGAAGGCCGCGTTGACTAAAATTTTGTGTTCTACAACATAGATGGCAGACATTTCGTCAGCGCTGGAGTGGCGCGTATGTTTATTGTATCTTTGTTTTCTACTACATAGATGGCAGCATTTTGTCAGCGCTCAAGATTTGTGCAATCGCACGCTTATTGAGCCTTGCGCTTTTTTCCTCACTGCTAACTGTACTGTTCGTGTACTGTTTGTGGCAATAATGAGTACACATATATTGCGCAGTGAAGAGGTCAAATGAGGTTTTCACTTCAAACATCGAGCAAATTGATTGAAAAAGCTTTAGAAGGGTTTTAGATGGAGTGAAGTTTGAAAATAAGCCATAAAAATAAAAAAAGCAAAATAAGGTGACTTTTGGTCAAAATAATGAAGCACTTAAGGGGTTAACGTGCACCCAAGGCGCGGCATACGAGCGTTTTCGCATTCTGCCTCATCGGAACGCGGCCGCCTCAACCTGAATAGAAGCTGCGATCTCGCGCTCTGAAGCACAACCACAGAACACCTACACAACGCCATAGCCAAATAAGCCATCGCGGCAGGTACTTCGCGGCATGGAGGAAGGACACAACTTGGTATATAGACTCTAGAGGATCGTATGATAAAACCGAGGCCAGAAGGAGTCGGCCCGGCACGTGATCATGTCACGGTAAGTTTTGTTGTACGTCTTTTTGTACGATAAATGTATACGCTGCAATAAACGACTCAAATACGTTGCACGAGCATATCGGGGGGAAATGTGCACGAAGCGGTTGGCAAAGCACTCGAAAACAAGTGAACGCGTCTATTAAAACCTACTTGCCCCATTAAACCCAATTTAACTAACTATTAAAACCTGCCAGGAACCTAGCCAGCGCACCGGACCGAGATCGCCAAGCGGACTGTCACGTGTTGGGTCGACTTTTTGAGAGAGAACGACCGAATGTGATGGCTTCACTGAGAGTGGGCTATATAGTGGAGGCTGTCAGCGTGACGTAATTCCTAGTTTATGCCCTTCCTCCGTGCTTCGCGGCAGCGTGACGACGCGCGAACGCGAATCGCCCCGACAACCTCGACCATCACGATATGTCAAGTATACAAGCACAGCACTGAGCAAAACAGCGTAAGCGGAGTTTCCGTATTGCTGACGTTAGTTTTTCGTTTTAAATTCGCTATCTTGGACTGCCTGCTTATTCGGGTATTTTTATGGCACTCTCCATGAACTAAAAATTGGCCAGCGACTGTATTACGATTATTTTTAATGCGATTCATATACATAGGATAATTCACGCACTAACCATGCACTTTTTCGACAATCTTAGGTCACTGGGTGGTCCATGAGGAATCGGGTTCGAAACCAACCGTCCGACCAACTTCAGTTACTGCGTATGTGACACGGAGTATGCCGATATATTCAATGAACCCCTTTGACGTCAACTTGGTTCACTGTGTATATGTCGTTCTTCAGTGAACCTCTTTGGCTCGATTCGCGTTCGCGCGTCGCCACGATGCCGCGAAGCACGGAGGAAGGGCATAAACTAGGAATTACGTCACGCTGACAGCCTTCACTATATAGCCCACTCTCAGTGAAGCCATCACATTCGGTACCCATGGGTATGTGCCGCTCTTCAGCGACAAAAAATAATCCTTTAAAACTTATCCGGTACTAGGCGGAATCGAACCTAGGTCATATACATTAAATCGGACGATCTTGTTGGCATTTACCTCATACATGGTGCACCTCATCATACATACGCACCTCATACATGGTGCATATGGCGTACGGTTCTCAATACGGTGTGTCACTACATTGCTTCAACGAACAATTTTCCGCAGCCCCGTGCAGCTAATTATATTGAGAGTTCACGCGTTGATGACTACACATTCCACAATGGGGACTGACGCCCAGAAATTAAAATAGAAAAAAAAATGCAATATTTGCACAAGTAAAACACAAGAAGAAATACAACTGATGTATGAAATCACAAGAATAATTAACAGCATTAATTTAATAACTAAAAGAACACTCAACAAAAAGAAATGCCGCAGCGCGGTACCCCTAGAAACATAACCTGCTCGATCTGTTATACAGGGTGTCCCACATAACTTGAGCCAAGAATTTAAAACTGAAAGGCGCGTCGGAAGCGAATTGAACCGGACGCATACTATTCGCAATAGCCTATAGTAACTCAGGCATTTTTTTTTGTTTTCCCCATAACTCACCAATTAATTGATTTTAATTACCCAACTTTTTAATTATTGGCTGAGTACCCCAAGTATGATACACAGATTTCTAGAGCACCTTCAGAAACCACCAACCGGTTTGTTTCCTTTACGATACGTCTCACGTAGTCCTTTTTTCCAGGTCGCAAAGAAAGCTCGCGAAATTTGAAAAAAGCCAAGTGACGGAGCGCTTACGCAGTGGAATCGTGCTGCTCTCAAGAGTGCGTTCGGTGAACAGATGACGGCGAAAATGCATGTTGCTGAATGCTGCTGGCCGAGTGCTGCCGAGGACATAAAGAACGACCTGCCGCTTCCTCGTCGCCAGTCACGATGCAGCCGACCTTGTTCACCGAACGCACGCTTGATTGAGAGCAGCACGAAACCACTGCGTAAGTGTTCCGTCACGTGACTTTTTTTCATATTTCGCGAGCTTTCTTTGCAACCTGGAAAAAAGGACTACGTGAGACGTATCGTAAAGGAAACAACTCGGTCGGTGGTTTCTGCAGGTGCTCTACAAATCTGCGCATCATACTTCGGGTCCTCAGCCAATAATGAGAAAGTTGGGTGATGAAACTTAATTAGTGAGTTATGGGGAAAAAATCGTCTGAGTTACTATAGGCCAGTGCACAGTGTTGCATTCAGCAACACTGCGGACGAGTTACAACAAATGATTGAGGACCTTAACAGGGAGAGTGTAAGGGTGGGGCTGAAGATTAATTTGCAGAAGACAAAGATAATGATAAATAACCGGGCAAGGGGACAAGAGTTCAACATCGCAAGTCAGCCTATAGAGTCTATGAAGTAGTAAGTTTACCTAGGTCAACTAATCACAGGGAACCCTGACCATGAGAAGGAAATTCACAGAATAAAAATGGGTTGGATCGCATACGGCAGACATCGTGAGCTCCTGACTGGAAGCTTACCGTTATCATTGAAAAGGAAGGTATACAATCAGTGCATTTTACCGGTATAGACATATGGGGCAGGGACTTGGAGACTGACAAAGAAGCTTGAGAACAAGTTAAGGACCGCACAAAGAGCGATGGAACGAAGAATGCTAGGCATAACTTTAAGAGACAGAAAGAGAGCGGTTTGGATCAGAGGGCAAACTAATAGACATCAAGAGAAAAAAATGGCGCTGGGCAGGTCATGCAATGCGCAGATTAGATAACCGTTGGACCATTAGGGTGACAGACTGGGTACCAAGAGAAGGGAAGCGCAGTAGAGGACGGCAGAAGACCAGGTGGTGCGGCGAAATTAGGAGATTTGCTGGTGCCAGTTGGAATCGGTTGGCGCAGGACAGGGGTAATTGGAGATCGCAGGGAGATACCTTCGTCCTGCAGTGGACATAAATAGGCTGATGATAATGAATAGTACGCCTTTCATTTTAAAATTCTTGGCTCAAGTTACGTGGGACACCCTGTATACCCCTGTCACACGGGCACCCGCAAACTCCTTTTAACTCCGTCGTCCTTATCTCGAGGGAGATGCACTTGGTGTCACACTGTCGCCCTTCCGCTAAGGGGTTCTAATGGAGGGTCAAGGCATCAAGGGAGATCGGCGATCTCCCTCGGCGGCTGAAGGGAGTACTCTCGTGCCCAAGCTTGTTGTTGTAAAATTGATTTCTGTTTGCAATAAAATTAATGTTGCGTGTGTTTAGAGTCTTCTTAGTGAATAAATGTTCAAGTTCAATTCAGCAAGTTATGCTTGCTGCTGCACAATTCTCTAGACATAGGCCGCTTGGCGCCATGTTTTTCTCGTCCTTCAGGGCGTTTACACTATGGTTTACACGAACCAGACAGAATCGGGTTGAGCTGGAATACGCCTGTAGAGTTTAAGTAAACGCTAGCCGGTCGGACTGAACAAGCATCGAGTCGGGACGAGTTCGCCCGATCAATTTGCAGCGTACAGGTAAACGCCGCGCCGAGACGTGCCAGCGCCGAGACGTGCGTGGGAACATTGAGACGTCATGGTTTATGCGGCGTCAGCGGGGATAGTATCACGACAGGTCCAAGACAAGGCACTGTGCACTGCAACCTCATCGTAGCGATAAGACCCACGAAATTGAGATGTTGCAGACAGCAGCAGGCCCAGTTTGAACGCGTAGAGTTCTCGGCTCGATCGCTGTGTGCCGTCGTAGTCCAGACTCATCAGAAGCGAGTTACGGGCTCGGTCAGCCCGTTTTCTTACTCGACTCGCTCGCGTCGGGTTCATGTAAACGCGGCCTTTGTCGTGCTTGCAGTCGTCGGTGTGGTCACTCATGACCGACACCAGCGCAGCAGACAAAACCTCAGGTCACCGTGCACGAAATGCTGCGTTTTGGTATAGTTTGCTGCTGTTATGGGTAGCAGCATAGAGTTTCACACAACAATTACTAGAGGGAACTCTGGCGCTAGTGTCTACGGGAGCTTCAATGGGAGCGCTTGTCCCAGCATGGGAATTATGGGAAGTACATGGATTTGCCTAAACTTCGTCCTTCTGCCTTCAAACGGCTTTGTGACTTTGTAAGCTCGTCATTTTCAACAATATACTACATAATAAATAATTAAATAAACATTATTAAAATTGTTCGATGGCAGGATTCAAACACAGGACCTCCAGCACAGAAGCCTGATATTGAAACTATTATGCCACGAACGCATGCATCAACAAGTGATGTGAAATGCTCTTATGGATTTATTACTGGCATGCCAGTGCCTTGAGACGCTTGGCGCGTTTTATTTGGCCACTTAGACAAGCTCAATGGCTGCAATTAGTAGCGATTGTGCGCGCTCGCAGTGTCTTCTACACTTCGAACAGTATAGATTGCTCTGAAATTTATGACAATGAAGGCATATAAAGCGTCATAAACAAAGCAACAAGAATGTCTGAATCCACAAGTACGAAGATAAGACAAATCCATGTACTTCCCATCATTCCCATGGTGGGTCAACGACTGCAGCGCCAGAGTTCCCTCTGAAACTCTATGGGTAGCAGAACGCACGCCGGAATGGAAAACACAGACAAGCACAGGGTGGCTAGCGTCGCTGTCTGCACTGCTATGTTTAGCGAGCGCACTTTGATTTTTAGGAGGTGCATGCTTTTTGCATCACAGATATTGAATATTTTTATGGAAGGAGTGTTAATTATAATAACTATGAGCATAAGAAGTTACATTCTTGTACTTGTACAAAAACCATACGCCACTAAATGTGCAAACACCGCTGAATGACACTGGTATTAATGAACATTGAAGCACAACAAAAACTCCCTCGTGGCTGCAGCCAAATTGTAGAGCTCACAACAATAATAAAATTTAAACAGTAATCGAAAACTCAAGATGATAAAGAGGGAGTTCCAGGAAAATTTGGAAAGGTGAAACAGCAGCAATAATTAATCTATATGGCCAGTGCATTCATTACAATATGAGCAAAGGTTAAAGATCGAGAAGCCGGACCATTAACAGTAAAAATTGAGAGATGGGATTAGCAGGGCAGATAATCCAAAGCAGTTGGAGCAGCAGTTGAGCAGAAAAAAGCCCAAAGCAGAAACTAACGTTTGTCAGAGACGACAATTATGGTAGAACATACAGAACATGTCCAATCATAGATGACGAGGCAAGACGCTACATGTTCGTAGTAATGGATCTTGCCGTTGAGTGCGGGAGTTGGCCGACGTTGAGGAGGATTTTGAGTTGAAAAGAGGAGGTTTATTTACATTATTTACAGTAAAAACATGAATTAACAGTCATAAAGTCATTGATGGCCGGCAGCAAATCGGACGCTGTGGCCTGCGGCAAGAAGCCCGAAAGAGATGAATGGATGAATGAATGCTTCTTTCTGCTCCCTGTCTCTAGCTTTTAACCCCTTCGGTGTCTCGGGGTCACGTCACTTTTGGCCAATCGTGGAGCCCGCTCAGGTGTCGTCATTTTCGGCCAATTGTAGGTGCCCGTGTAAGTGCAGTCACATTCGGCTCAGGGGGTCGCTCCAAGTGCTCCACTGTTCGAGGGATGACTTGCCACCGGTATTGCCTCCAGGTCTGCAACTGCCGTCACAATCGGCAGATGGTGTGGCTTTGAGGGCTTCACGGTGACTTACAGCCGGCGTTGCCTTGGTGTTGCATCCCCGTCTGAAAGCGCTCAGCTGGAGGAGACGGGTTGTTTTCGAACGAGCTTTCCAAGCTACAAAGCAGCTTTGCTTGGGACCAGGATCAACTACCTGGAACCGTGCAGGCTCCTGTTGCCCTTTCGGGAAGAGTCAAGCAGTGGGACAATAGCTCCACATGCAGCGCACGAGGTGGGAGTTGCCCACTTGTCTGACAGGTCCGGGAACGTGTTAGACACGCTTCTGCGCACCTTAATTGGGTGCGACGGCGATTCGATGTGGTCTGGTGAACTCGAAGGATGCCAGGAAAAGGGTCCGTGTCTAGCAATAGGTACCCACACAAGACAAGCTTGACAATTCTTGGAAATCTCCATTGTTTCTCCTCTGAAAGTATTACTCCTCAAAATTACTATATATAAAGATTTTTCCAATGCCTCCTGTCTCCAACTTTTGACAGACAATTTCAGTTACTATTGTTTTTGAGACCAGCTAGTTAAAACTACCGACTTCTTGGCAAATCCCTGCTGTGGGTGTAGTAACAAGCACTACATTTACACGAACACGACAATGCCATGGCGAGTCGGCTTCGAGCTGAAATGCAATTATTGGGTTCATGTAAATGCTATCTATCCAGGTCAACAAAGTGTTGGGGCAGCTTGCATCGGCCTGGCTCGCTCGGCCCAGTTGTAGAAATGCATGTGAACATGTTCGCATTAACCTGGGTCGTCCTGTCTTGACCCACTGGAGTTCAAGTTCACGTAAATGAAGCCAAGGAAATCAGCCATTTGGTCAGAAGATTCCAGCAGGTGCCACATTTTCTGAGCCCATCATCAGGAAACCTGTTTGAAAAGTGGAGGTGTGCATTCAGGGTGAATAAAAGGGCAACTGCAACAAAATTTTGGACCGCATGAGAAAGCCTATTTTAGGATACTGCAGATATAGATGAGTTTCCATGCAAAAGTTTGGTGAGCGGCAGCTCTAGTGGGCCATAGTAGCACTGCAAATCTGAGCTGTTCTGGCACTATCCTGCAGCTGCGCTATCTACTGCATGCAGCTGTCGCACACAGCAACAGTGGTGCCACTTTTATGGCATGCATGGAAAATTATCCACATGGGTCGCACTTTATTCCTTTCAAAGTCGTAGGTATTGATGAATATCAGCATAAGTCATCGTCTGTTGTTAACTGCAGTGCAGCTATCATGTTGTGGCATGTGCTGTGAAACTTGTACTTGCAGCCGTATACCTGCAAAACAAATTTTTTTGTTCACAAGGGTTTCCCCATGTTCTATAACAGTTCCCTTAGCTAGTGTCCAGTGAAACTTGTGCCACATTGTGCTCTGAATCAAGAAAAAGAGAAAAATAAGAACATGGTAAGAATAGAACTACTGCCAGAAATCAGTATTCAACTATGCAGCTGTAGAAAAGATTTCTGGCTCCTTAACAAGGGCCCCGTATTTGAATGCGAAAATATTTGTGCAAATCGCCATTATCTATATTTAGTATAACTAATGCCATCAGCATGGTATAGTGCGTGACGCCCAATTTATTCTGGGCACAAACTTGCACACATAGAAAACCAAATGTTACAACACAATTCCTCTAATCCTTTCGGTAGACCTGGTCTTAGACATAGTCTGTGACGGTGTTGCCCCACTTTCATATTCATACAATTTGGCTGCTAGCAGTGAAAGCAAGCACCACCACAAATATGGTCTTTAGATTGCCTGTACACAGCCTTCTGCACTTCTTTTGCGTGTACAGCGCTCAGCGACTGAAATGCAATACTCAGAAAGTATGGTGACAAGTGATTTGTTCCGCCACTGGTGATCACTGAGGGGGTCGAATGCAGTTATGATACATCAAAAAGATTATCGCTTTCACGTGACACAAAAATCGCAAATCGCAGCGTCACCAGCGCCAACCAGTGGTGCAAAAAAGTGTCAGCCGCCATGTTGTCCAAGTATCACGTTTCAATCGCTGAGCACTGTACACACATACATTTCATTTAGGCTGCCGAGAGCACATACCAATACATATTCAGAAACTTAAGCCACATATGCACATGCAGTGCATAAGAGCAGTGCAATGAAATTAAATATGGAAATCGGCAGTAGGGGAATAACGCTTTTCGAGCTAAGGGGCATCGTAGTCTTCTTATAGTACAACACCCAAAATTTACAGCAGTTAACCTAAAAAATTGAACTTCAATTTCAAGCTGAATTGCACCTTTGGACCACAAAAACAGTAGTGGCGTGCTAAAAGTAATTTTTTAGACTGAACTGAATATGAATCGAATACCAAATATTTTTTACATAATAAACCGTTGTTTTCACAATGTGTAAAAACAATATTCATATCTTAGGATTCACAACATTAGCAAACTTCTGTCATAACACTGCATGTTATGAAGCATTGTTTATTAAAGGGCCCCCCACCAGGTTTGGCCATTTTAAACTTACAAGCTATGTAGCTTGGTGCTACAATTCAGGTGGATGACACTTCTTCCTTTTCACGTACTTTACTCCACCTTGCAGGCTTCTGCAGAACTGATTTGCCATATTCAATGCCTTGAGTTGTCAATTAATTTGCCCTTGCTCTGCTATCTGCTAGCCTCCTGGTTAGCTCACATGGCAGAATGACCGCCCCAGAAAGGCACTGGTACCAGGTTTGAATCCCGGACCACGATGAATTTTTCTTTAACTGTGAAGCTTCCTTTCTGAGAAACCTGCATGGGTTTCCTATTTTTTATTATTTCAACATGCTGCCAACCCTGTGACAGGGTTATTACAGGAGTGGGTTACAGGGAGAAACAGCAATAATAGTAATTGTCAGGGTAGATATGCTACACAAGTACAAAAAAGAAGGAAAAATATACGTACAACAGTAAGTATGAATACGAGTATTGACAAACATGCCAATAGAAAAAACAAGTAATCATATGGAGAATACAAATAAATGACATCAGGTTGATGAGTACGTATTAAGTGAGTTATGCAACATCTCAAGGAAATCATCAATTCTTTGCTGTTCGACTACAAGTCGGTCAAGAGTATTCCATTCCCGAATGCATCTTGGGAGAAAAGAATAATAGAATGTATTGTTGTTGCATGTATGTTCTTGGAGTGTGAGATCATGTGTATGACGTAGTTGCCTTGTTTGTTTAGTTTCGACGTATCTTATGTGATCCAATTTAAAATAGTTGTGCAGTAGCATACATAAGAACTTCAGGCGGTGAATTTTAGCTCGACTTTGGAGTGAGGGCAAACCTGCACGGCGTAGCAATTCTGTCGGGGAATCAAGACGTCGATAGCGGTTAAAAATAAATCTAATCGCTTTGCGCTGCACGTTTTCAAGCATGCTGATACCGCTACTTGTGAAGGGGAACCAGATTATATTGGCGTATTCTAGAATTGGTCGGACAAGTGTGGTGTACGCTAAAAGCTTAATGTCACGGTCAGCGTGCCGCAACATCCGCTTAAGGAAAAACAATTTTTTTATTGCTTTCACGGTTATAGCTTCCGTGTGAACTGCCCAACTGAGATCAGAAGTTATTAGTACACCAAGATATTTGTAGTGGCTTATATTTCGGAGCGTGACGTTATTCAAACCATAAGGAAATGCTAAGCTTGTTTTCTTTTTTGTTATTGACATTGCAACTGTTTTGTCTGAATTAATCACCATTTGCCAGTTAGAGCACCAACTTACTACTTCATTCAGGGCAATGTTCAGCTCAATTTGGTCACTGTAGCTTTTGACCTCTCTATACAGTACGCAGTCGTCTGCGAATAGCCTAATATTTGCGTTAATGTTGACTGCCAAGTCATTTATAAACAAAAATAATATCTGTGCCAATGCGGATCCCTGGGGCACACCAGATGTGACATTTAATGCGCCAGAAACGTGCTCATTGCATTGCACAAATTGTTGACGGCCGGACAAATAGCTTGATATCCATCGAGTCATTGGCCCATCCCCAAGTTTGCGGACCAGCTGGATAACTATCTTTTCATGAGAAACCCGATCAAACGCCTTCGAGAAATCCATAAGAATTATGTCAATTTGGGAGTGTTCATTAATGCCTTGGGCCAAGTCGTGCATTACCGTATCTCAACGAGTTGCGTTACGGTCGATAGGCCTCTTCGAAATCCGTGCTGGTTGGGGTGTAGCAGATCATTGTCTTCGACAAACTTTGTGATGAATTTGAGGACAATATGCTCGAGTATTTTACAGCTGGTACACGTCAAGGAAATGGGCCTGTAGTTTGATGGGATCGTCTTGTCACCGGATTTATGCACTGGGATTATTCATGCGACTTTCCATTCAGAAGGAATCTGTGAATCCTGGATAGATTTTGTGAATATTAAGCGTAGATACTTGCTAACTGGTTCTGCATACCGTTTGAGAAAAGCATTCAGTATCCCGCCTGGGCCACAGCTCTTTTTTTCATCAAGGTTTAATAGCAGACACAGTATACCACTGTCGGTTATTTCTGGGGTTTCTAGTAATTTATTTTTGGTAGATGGGATAATCGGGGAATGTTGCACTAGTCCATTATTGATTGTAAAAATCGACTGAAAGTAGCGATTGAATTGATCCGCCTTATCTTTTGTTTCTATTGAAGGAGAAGCCTTTTTATCGCTTTGTTTACCACTTACATAACGACAAAATTTTGCTGGTGACGTTTTCATGAACGTGGACCGAGTAGTACCATAGTAGTGCATTTTGGAAACGCATATTTTGCTTTTAAATGCTTTAGATAACGCGAAAATCTGAGTAGTGAAATTAGCGGCTAACCCAGACCTCCTATATTTCCTCAGCCTACTAATTTTACATTTAACGTGAATTATTTCGCTCTAGTGGGACAAAATTTTCAATACAATGCATGACGTGTGCTTTGAATTGCAACCATATATGATCTATCGATGAATTTTTATCCAAGCAAAGATCTGAAAAGTTGAGAAATTCGTGAGTGAGATATGTGATTATTGCATCGTTGTCTGCTCTGGTGAATGCACCCAAACCTATGTAGGTTTAGGTTACAATTTAAGTGGATGACAATTTTTCCCTTTGATGTACTTTCCACCACCTTTCCGGCTTCCACAGAACTGGTTTGCTTTAAGCATACAAGTGCAGTGCGCACTTCACATGCTGACAATCGTGTCTGCAAAGTATTAAGTGCAGTGAGCCCACAAAAATGGCCGACATTTCAAACCAAATGCCATGTGTTCTGCCTCTCGAGCAAGTGCGGCTCCCAGCCAGAAGAAGTTGAGGTAACATGCACAAACACTGCAATGTTAAACGCAGTCCTAGCAACCTCACTCACCATGACCGATTACTTTGGTAAATCGTCCAATGCGGAACACACAGTACTGTCACCGGTAATGCGCCATCCAGCGAAAAAGGAAGAAAAAAGAAAAAGCGGGACTCCTCACGTCAACTCGACGTGGTCCATCGCTTGCAGATGCTACTCAAAGTAGGAGAGAGTGCCTCTGTTGGGCAGCTGCACTCGCCTCCTGGCGGTATGAGGGCATTCAATTTCTTCTATCTCCTCCAATAATAGACCGCCTAGAAAAATTATATCGGTGAAACAATCAGTTTTAGCACTTCCAGTGCATAACTAACATTTGCAATGGTACCTGGTGAGGGGCCCTATAAAAGGCCAAATGGAGCTTTCGGAAGAAATACAGAGTTTATTCGCGCACCCGGAATTTTCTGGAGAGTGAACGATAGCGATTTAGAAAGGATAAGTGTGGCTCCTTGAGCAATGTATAGCATGTTCCACTGCATAACTTCTTGTGTTTTATGTCTACTATGTCTGCCGGGATGGCCAAATTAATTCTAAGGCCGAATTGAATAAGGCGTTATTCAACTAACTATTCATAATTTCGCAATATTTACACATCCCTAAAGAACAGCGTTACAAGTTGGCAAAAAATTATTTCAAAATTTG
This sequence comes from Dermacentor andersoni, assembly GCF_023375885.2. Classification (NCBI taxonomy): domain Eukaryota; kingdom Metazoa; phylum Arthropoda; class Arachnida; order Ixodida; family Ixodidae; genus Dermacentor; species Dermacentor andersoni. Next base: position 75,121,292 of record NC_092814.1, read on the forward strand.
GAGAAAAGTGCCTTACATTTATGCAAAAGCTATGGCATAAGACTATAACGCGAACTGCAATGGAGACTTTAGATCATTGGCTCCCTGACGTCTATAATGCATACTGATATCTGGGTATGTAGCCATTTTTATGCTTCACTCCCAATGTAATGTGGTTGCCACGGCCAGGTGTTGAAACTACAACAGCAAGAAGACTTAACTGGAAAGCCAGAGCAGTGGGCAAGCCAACTGCCATGACCTTCTGTATTTGCAAACATAAAATTACCGTTTGCAATCACAGACTATGCCGACAAGAGAGTAAACAGGAGATAGTACACAGAAATGGGGCCACAGATAGGACAGCATATAATGCTCACAAAATGACAAGTTAAGGAGTTGTAGGTTAAGCCTGCAGACTTACCCCCGTATTCTTAAACGATCCTTAACTTTGTCAACCTCCACTCCACAGAGTCGAGCACAGTGCCACCCGTCTCAAGAATTGCTGTGAAGTGTCAATGAAGTGCAGCGACCACTTTTATCAAGTGGAGGCATTGTCATCTACTTTCTTGAGTTGAGGTGGAGTGTTTGTAGAGTTCTAGGACATTCTAGAATATGGGGGTTAGAATGGAATGTACACTGCTCTTGCCAGTCTTACTGGGGAAGTGCCGTACTTCAGCTTAACATGGTTAGTTATGGTGGTTATAATGGTAAGAATACCTCCTAAAACCTGTAGAACTAGCCCCCCCCCCCGAGCTATTTGCAGTAAGAGTACTGCATAAAAGTAATTCAAACTATTACAAATCTAAACCGTATGCATAGCAAACTAAAGCACAGGCAAGAAGCCATCTGGTGCCTCAGCTGCCCTCAGCTGTTACAATGAATGCATGTAATATGTGAATGATATAGATCTTGCCAACTAAACTTAATCATTTGAATTACTTCATTCTAAACTATAGCATTTGCAGAGCTCAATTTTTGCACTGAAAAAATATGCCAACTAACAGTTCTTTCTGGAACATGGATGTAGAAACTGCCGGTTTATTGCATCCAGATATAATAATTTTATTTTCCATCTCTAAACATTGTTGGAGGAGACAGTGAAAAAATATGGTTAACACTTGACAAAGTTCCTACCCCATGTATAGCAGGCAGTGGCAAGAGACTTGAATGTGAATTGAAGGTGGATCACATCCTGCCCCTCTGTGTGCAGCCTACAGAACGCTTTAGATTCCTGTCTGTGCACCCAGGCTATGAGAAAACAGCTTTTTTTTTATGGCAGTTTCTAGTCTGGTAAACATATGGGCACACGACCATTTAGCATTTTCATTGCATCGAGTGCATTTCCTTGCTTGGCCCCAAGTAATATATTTTTCTATGCAAAGCTCGACAATGAATGATGTCAGAAAACAGATGTTAGCATGTGGACATTTTTGCTCACAGCTTTTTTATTACTCAATAAAAAAATTCGGCATGAAAACATTGTTTTTTTGTTCCCAACATCACAGGCACCAGGATCCCATTCTTGGTTCGCAACAACCAGGTATATTGTAGATAGTAAAAATAATGCCCTCCCTTTTAACAAGTAAAACAAGAAAAAAAAAAAACAGGAATGCAAAAAAAAAAAAACAAAGGAATCCCCACACTCGCTTGCCCAATAAATTGACACCAGTATAGTGGGTGCCCATTTCTCCAAATACTATGAAAAAACTGTTTGTTTACAAAAATGACTGTGCCCTTGAAAGGCATGTGAACTGCACCATCTCTTTAGTCTTAAAGGAATGTCCTCCCGAGGATCCATATAGATAGATCACATTCTGGTAGGCACAACATCCGAAAAGGTCCTAAGCAGAAGGGTTCTTCTTCATCAAGACAATGTCAGAATCCACCATTTCCTTGACTAGCTCCTGCAACATATATAAATAATATAGCAATGATTTGTAAGCATATTAATTGCATTGCTCCTTTTCACACTGGACTCTGCAATTTCACAGCTATGCAGCACATTCACACAAATGAGTTAATTTGGTCAACTGCTGAAAGCAATCCAATAACCACTTTAGTCACGGCATACACATTTGTGGATGCGACTTGTTTTTGCCATTTCTGTGCAGTGGTTACAAGGAATAGACAATGAACGTTAAGCTTTAAGCAAACTGAACATTCTGCTTTTCTAAAGTGCACCCATTTCACTTCCGAGTGAAATTTTATTGCTTTAGACTACCACTTTGGTGAAAGCACTACAGTGTTTGACGAAGGCACTACGGTGTGACAGGACATTTGAAGTAGGGCGTTTAGGTAGTAATTGTGAAAGATTTTTTTTCCCTTGTTGCAATGCTTGCACCTAGTAATTAACCTGTGCATGTAATTAGCGTGGGTGATTCAATATTTTTAATGAAGACATGTTGCACGACTGACTGTAGAATAAATGAATACTTAATTACTATGTAATTATTTAGGGTCACTAAAATGCACAGAGTCATTCTCATCCCACCTTGACTTGCTTTCTATGGTGTCTCCAGCACCTTGGCATAAAATTATGTAAATTTCACACATTGATTGACTGTCAAATGTAATTCATGGCTGAAGGGGATAACGTATGCTTTACCAAGAAGAGTGGTATGCTTACCACTCTTGTGGTTTATTACACAAAGCAGAGATAGCCACATGTGGAGCACCTACTCTGCAGTAGAAATTCTAGAAAGTAAAGTTTACTCAAATGTTCTTGTAATGTTCAAGCATAAAAGCTTTAAGCCATGTAAAATAATAGAAGCTGAAGCAGAGAAAGAAAGAATGAAGCATAAATGCTTGTATTTCCAGAGCAATCAAAGGCTGTTTTCTTAGAATAAGCCGCAGATCGGAAACACCCAAGTATGGACATGCATTTACTCATTTATTAGTCCAACATAATTAGTTGCAAACTTTTGAAGTTGTCCTTAGATAAATACTTCAAACCAACACAGATGCTGCATTTGCAAAGTAGGGAAGGGAAAGTGACAAATTAAACAAAACAGAAAAAATTTACCTCTCAATGTATTTTTTCTTTCTGGCAGTACTCAAGTTTGTCGGGAATCAAAGTGAATGAAGAAGTTGGACAGTTTAAAGTGGAGAAAAAAGAAGCAGCATTGTCTATGCTGTAAATTTACATTAAAAGCAACAAAAACAACAACAACAACAACAATCCATTATGCTTAACACCAACCATGTTAAAACAAATGTACTCAGAGCTGGAATTCACTCACATTACAAAACACCAACACTTGACTTGCTCATTGAATAAAGCAAATTTCTTGTTCCATGTGACAATGTGGTCGCACATCAGTGTTACGCTTGCACATCAGCAGTTTATAAAGAATCGAGCTAGCAGAGCTTTTAGCGGAAGTGTAAATTCTGAAGGCCAATAGATATGTATATTGAAATATTATTTGGTTGGAACTTTAATTTGAGCAAATAAAGTTGGTGGGAATATAAATTTAAATACACTGGCATATATGTAGCAGTGGTCCGAGATTCAAGAGCGAGATGAAATGGCTAATGGTCTGTACAAGAGCAGTAACCTATGCCTTCCCTGTATATTTCTGTACAATTTTTTCGTAAATGTAGTACAGGCACTGACGTCAAACCGTAATGCATGAGCAAAATGGAGAGGATATATTTTTTTCTTTCTCTTTTGCCAGTACACTTGTCAGCAACAACTCCAGTGGAAAATCTGACACTGTCAAGTCTGTCTCTAGCAAAGAATGTCTGTGCAGCTGGTATCTTCACAACCACAAAAACTGGACCATGCTTCGTTTAGGATCAAGTGATAACGGGCCGAAATGGCTGAGTCCATTACGAGCAAGGTTCGCTACCACCAGGCATGGCTTGGGCGGGCCAGCGCATGGCACTTTCGGGCTCGGGCCTAGCCTGGGCCAGAAAAAAAGGACCGTGCAGTGCTGTGCTATTCACAATTGAAAACTCGCACTAGTGCATCAATAATGCTAGGTTATGCATTAAGTTTTCTGTGCTCAAAGGGGCCCGGAAACACTTTTCTAAGTAATCATAAATGGCCTCACTATTAAATTACGTCGTCCCAGAAATCTCACGTCGCAAAAGTTTTTCAAATCCTTCAAATATAAGTGGAGCTATTGCACAGTACCCGGCTTTCTGTCTCTTTGTCTCTGCCACCGCGCTGGAAGCTACAGAGCAGAGAAGCCAAGAGGGCAACGCCCCAGCTATGGGTCGAGTGTCCCAGTGGCAAAAGGGCTTGTCGCGGCACCTCATGGCAGCTGCGGTACACTACGCTACACAGCATGCAGCTGCCATCTCCAAGGCCACCCGCAGCAGACGCAGCCACACGCAGTGCAAAGATGAAATGATTTTCTGTCTTTTTGAGATCGCAGACATGTTTTATTCTAGTTAACAAAAAATTAGCGTTTATGTATTACTGAGAATGTTCTCACGATCACAAAATGAGCCAGTAAAGTTGGTCGGCCAACTGCTTTCGTTAAGCTTTCTATGACAATGCGGATGCAAGAGCAAGCGTCTGTTCACAATTTTGACAAGAGATTGTAAATTCCTGCTGCATGCAGAGGTATTTGGCTCACATGTTCACAGGAGGCTCATTAACAGATTGGCAACTTTTTTTTACTATGTTCAAAAAAAGTGTTTCAGGGTCCCTTTAAATCAGAATTTTTAGGTATTAAACACAGTATAGCGAAAATGATGTGTTGGGCATTACAGGGTTAAGTTGATGGTAGACAAACTGTTATAACTAGGCGTGTGCCAATACCGAATAGTAGATTTCAAATCGAATATCGAATATAAAAAAAATTTAACATAAACACTTATACTTACATATTTTGTGCAAAGAACCACGGTGCTGCAAAGGCTCAAAAGCCAACTCACATTACGAACCAAGAATGCAGCTACCATATTTATTAGAATCTAGGCTGATAGTTTTTTTCAAATAATCATATGCCGAACTCCAGGGTCAGCTTAGATTCGAGGATTAAAAAAAAAAACGCGCCAGGTTGAAATTTAAAACGAAAAATATGGTGCATAGCTAGCGTAATCTAGAAAAGTCAGTATCACAGCTGCTATTAGCCATCCCAGTAGCCAATTGAATTACACAAGCGACGTCGCTATTGACCTGTGTCGTATCGGCGTGCGGCGCGGCATTATCATAATGACGCCAAACAGGCGATGCCACTGTAGTGACGCTTTCAAACGAAAAGTTGTCCTAGTTGCAGAGCCATCGTCAAACGTTCAAGCCGGGCGGGACTTCAGCATCGATGAGAAAAACGTCCGTCATTGGAGGGGGGCAATGGGAGACGCTTTGTACATGTGCCGCAACGAGTGCATGACAGGGATAAGGAAAATAAGCGCGCAAGAACAGAGAGGAGCTGTTCACTGAGATCGTGCCGCACTGTCTGTGCATGCATGGGGGTGTGGGCACGAGCTTGTGCGCCTCCGCAAGCGTGCATGTGGTCTGGGCAAGCAGCGATAACGTAGAGTGAGCTTGGCATGTTCATATTAAATAAATGCCGTTTTCATTTTGTGAACGCTGTCTTCATTTTTTTTTTTCGCCCTACATCCGAGGTAAGTTTTTTTATTTTTTTCTGGCTTGAGACATTCGGGGGTCTGCTTAGAATCAGGACTGGCCTCATCATCAGCCTATTTTATGTCCAATGCAGGATGAAGGCCTCTCCCTGTGATCTCCAATTACCCGTCTTGCGCCAACCAATTCCAACTAGCATCCGCAAATTTCCTAATTTCATCGCACCACCTAGTCTTCTGCCTTCCTCTACTGCGCTTCCCTTCTCTTGGTATCCATTCTGTTGCCCTAATGGTCGACGGTTATCTAACCTGCGCATTACATGACCTGCCCAGGGCCATTTTTTTCTCTTAATGTGAATTGGAACATCGGCTACACCCGTTTGCTCTCTGATCCAAACCGCTCTCATTCCGTCTCTGAAGGTTATGCCTAGCATTCTTCGTCACATCCCTCTTTGTGCGGTCCTTAACTTGTTCTCAAGCTTCTTTGTCAGTCTCTAAGTCTATGCCCCACATGTCAGCACCAGTAAAATGCAGTGATTATAAACCTTCCTTTTCAATGATAATGACAAGCTTCCAGTCAGGAGCCGACAATGTCTGCCATATACGATACAACCCATTTTTATTCTTCTATGAATTTCCTTCTCATGATCAGGGTTCCCTGTGATTAATTGACCTAGGTAAACATACTCCTTCACAGACTAAAGAGGCTGACTGGCGATCCTGAAGACTTGTTCCTTTGCCCGGTTATTCCTCATTATCTTTGTCTTCTGCATATTAATCTTCAACCCCACTTTTACACTCTCCCTGCTAAGGTCCTCAATCATTTGTTGTAACTCGTCTGCAGGGTTGCTGAATAGAACAATGTCATCGGCAAACCGAAGGTTGCTGAGGTATTCGCCGTCGATCCTTCCTCCTAAGCCTTCCCAGTTTAATAGCTTGAATATTTCTTCCAGGCACGCAGTGAATAGCATTGGAGAGATTGCGTTTCCTTGTCTGACCCTTTTCTTTATAGCTATATTCCTACTTTTCTTGTGGAGAATTAAGGTGGCTGTGGAATCTCTGTAGATATTTTCTGGTATATCTACGTAAGCAGTCTGTACTCGATTATGTAATGCCTCTATGACTGCTGGTATCTCTACTGAATCAAACGCCTTTTTCTAATCTATGACAGCCATTTAGAGAGGCTGATTGTACTCTGCAGATTTCTCGATTACCTGATTGATGACATGTATATGATCCATTGTTGAGTATCCCTTCCTGAAACCTGCCTGTTCCCTTGGTTGACTAAAGTCCAGGGTTGACTAAAGTCCAGTGTTGCCGTTATTCTATTGGAGATAGTCTTGGTGAACATTTTATATAATACAGGGAGTAAGCTAATGGGCTCATAATTTTTCAATTCTTTAACGTCTCCCTTTTTGTGGATTAGTATAATGTTCGCTTTCTTCGAGTTTTCTGGGACCCTTGCAGTCGATAGACACTTCGTATAGAGAGTCGCCAGTTTTCTAAGCATGATGTCTCCTCCATCTTTGATTAAATCGACTGTTATTCAATCTTCTCCTGCTGCTTTTCCCCGTTTCATGTCTTGCAAGGCCCTTCTAACCTCATTGCTAGTTATAGGAGGAGTTTTTGTACCCTGTTCATTACTGTTTCGAGTAGACTTATCCCGAGTCCTCTGGGTACTGTACAGGTCAGTATAGAATTCTTACGCTGCTTTTACTATACCTTTGAGACTGCTGATATTACCTTACTTATCTTTCAGTGCATACATCTTGGAGAGATTGCGTCTCATTGTCTGACCCTTTTCTTTATAGGTATCTTCCTACTTTTCTTGTGGAGAATTAAGGTGGCTGTGGAATCTCTGTAGATATTTTCCGGTATATTTACGTAAGCAGTCTGTATTCGATTATGTAATGCCTCTATGACTGCTGGTATCTCTGGCATCATGTTTTATGTCAAGTTTCCTTCTCAATGATTTAAGGCGTCCATTTCTTACGGCTGCTTCAGTCCTCCTATTACAATTTTGAATATCACTTATTTTCGCTTGTTGATCAGTTTTGACAGCTCAGCGAATTCTATCTTATCTCTTGAGTTGGGCACTTTCATTCTTTGTCGTTTCTGTATTACGTCTTTTGTTACTTGGGAGAGCTTGCCTACTGGTTGCCTTGGTGCCTTGCCTCCCACTTCAATTGCTGCCTCTGAAGCCAGCCTAGTTACGGTTTCATTCATTACCTCTATGTCATCTTCATCTCTCTGTTCTAAGGCTGCATGTTTGTTTTTAAGCACCAGTCTGAATTCGTCTGCTTTTACCCTTACAGCCTCTAGGTTGACCTGTTTTTTCTTGACCAATTTTACTCTTTCTCTCTTCAAATTGAGGTGAATCCTGGCTCTCACTAACCTATGATCACTGCACTTTACCCTACCTATCCATTCTACATCCTGCACTATGCTGGGATCGGCAGAAAGTATGAAATCAATTTTGCTTGTTTCACCATAAGGGCTTTTCCAGGTCCACTTTCTGTTGCTACGCTTCTTGAAAAAGGTGTTCACTATTCTTATCTTATTCCTTTCTGCGAATTCTACCAGCATCTCTCCTCTAGCGTTCCTAGAATCGACACCGTAGTTGCCAATTGATTGTTCACCAGCCTGCTTTTTTTCCCACTTTTGCACTGAAGTCGCCCATTACTACAGTATACTGAGTTTGCACTTTTCTCATCGCTAATTCAATATCTTCATAAAACTGATCTACTTCTCATCATCGTGACTGGATGTAGGAGTGTAGGCTTGTACTACCTTTAATCTATACCTCTTATCAAGTTTGATTACGACTGCTGCTACCCTCTCATTAATGCTGTAGAATACATCAATGTTGTCCGCTATGTCCTTGAGATTAGGAATCCCACCCCGTATTGCTTATCTGGGAGACCTCTATAGCAGAGGACATGGCTGTTATTCAGCAATGTATAAGCCTATTATTGTATAAGGTTTATTATTGTCGTTGCAAGCAGTGATGAAGCGGCCAAAATAAAAACGCGTGAACTCTACGCGAGTGGAGATAACTGCTCAGTTTCGTTAGGGTATACTAGAAAGAGGGAGTGGTTCTACGGCAGCCTATCCGCTGAGGATTTTTCAATTGAAAAATTAGTGGCGCCACTGTTGCCTTCACCTGAATGAGCGGCTCCGCACGCCGGTCAGACGCTTATCGCGTTGTAGACCCTACCGCAGCTGAATGGAGCTTTGACAGGAGTTTCACTCTGCTGCATCTAGTTTCAATACTCAATGATGGAAACAGGGATTTTCTTCCCTGCCGACCTGCAGTCAATAAAATGGAGAAAGAGCGACGGAAACACTGCTAACGACACGACAACGATGGTGCGTCGAGCAGACGACAGCCACTCAGCCCGTGAGCTCGCCTCAGCCAACGGACGCTGCCGAAACAGGCGGAGCTTCAGGAGAAGGCGACGGCAGCACCACCGCAATTTCAGCGTTTTTTGCAATGCCCTCAGCGCTTGCCAAACCGTTCACTGGATCCACTCCCCCATTCCAGTAGCCTCTAGTTTCGTGCCGCGGGAACATCTGGGATATCCCGCACTTGCCTGGAAGTGAGTGCCCTACACGGCAGATGGCTCTATCGCGTTCCGGTAGCGCAGAAGGCAAGCAGTGTGCACGAAGCGAATCTCAGCGGCAGGAGCATTCCATTCGCTGTAGACGCCGGATTTCCCTAGTGTGAACGTGGCATAACTTTGAGGCTGCTGTCGTCGCTGCTAGGCCACTGCAGCATCAAACGAAAATAACACTCTTGTCGTGCGAAGTGAATAAATACTGCATGTTTTTTTCCCCTTTCATCGCACTCTCTCCGAGTTCCGTTTTTTACAGGTAAGTGGTCAATCTCATGCTATTTCGGTCAAACAGTACTACCGCTTAGTACGTACTTTTTCCGAGCTCCGGCCAACTACGGTCTCACGAGGCTTCACTGTATCTGAAAAACTGAATACCAGATATTCGATTCGCAAATTGAATTACTCGAACGCTCACTATTAGATTCGAAATCGGATATTCGTGTATTCACACACCCTTAGCTGTAACACATTCAGGCTGGTGACCGACTTATCTTTTGTAGATAGCACCGAAAGCGCAAACACATGGAAGAAACTAGAACAGTCACAAGCGCTTCACGGCAGAACAAACCTGAAATGGGATTCTCCTTTCCCAACCAAGTTTTTCCTTGGCTTTGCTAGCATCTCCAAGCAAGAAGTCCTAGAAAACAACAAAAACATTTCAAGTTGCAACAGTAGAATGATAGGTAGTTCAGCATGAAAAGAGGAAGCAGCCTGCAAACAATGACTGGTTTACCAAACTTCCAGCAATGTTAGCATTTGATAGTCACTCTGATAGTCACTGTGATGTTTAAAATATTAAATCAGAACTCGCATACTTGCAAGAAGAACAGCCTTAGCATTAATCATTCATCTAACATTACTGAACTCTAAAATGCCTTTTGGTTCCAACCACATATGGATTACGTAATAGAGAAGTATCTTCATTCTACGGGTAATTTTAATAACTAAGGTGAAGTAAAAAATGCATTTCCATGTAGCCACAAACATGTAACACTTTCTTCATTCAAATCGATTATAGTAAGAAGGATGCTGGAGCACATAATGTGGTATGACAACTGAACAATGTGTCTCGGAGCCAGTTTATTCAATCTGTTGAGCATTGAAGCTTTATGCAGACTTGGTTTCTTACATATGCACAATTACCACTGTTATTGTGCCCTTTTGCACTCTACTACACTGTTTGTGGTCAGCATAACTTCAAATGCAAAGAATTCCGTAACTACTTTAACGTATTCCATATTCAGATTCACCTGCACTTGTAACCACAGCTTAATTCAAACTGCAACATGTACACTTGGGACTACTTAACCCTTTGAGGGTCAATTATGTAAATATACGGCGCCGCGAACAAGTCCGAAAATGGTCAATGCCGTATATTTACAGCGCCGTCTGTACGTTTAAAAAGCGCACCCACTTCCTAACTTTTTCTTTTATGTCATGTGCTGCCACTATGTGGGAATACAGGAATTTTTTCCACGCGCCTCTCTCTCTCTCTCTCTCGGTTTTCATTGCATGGTTTGTTTTAGTGCTAGTTCGCTCCCGCACGTCTATATAGTACCGCCCGCGCATTGGCGCGTGCGCGGGCCGGTGGCGGTTCGGGTTTTGTTTTCACAGGTGGTTTCGGCTTCTTGCGCTTGCAAAACTGATGCCTATCTCGTTACTAATCGCTCAAAGGGCGCACGCCTCTTTCTCACTCGATCAGTGTTCACAGAGGTGTGCACAGGAAGGATGCCACCATGCATGCGTTTTCGCTGCTTGTCTTTTTTTTTTTTTGACACTCGCGAAAACTAATTGCCTCTGGTTGGCGATAAGATGAGGATTAGCGGAAGTTCGTTACACGTTTTGCTTTTTTGACGGGCAGAAAACCACACAGTTTTCTTGATTGCGCGCACCTACGCAGTTCGGTTATGCTATGGATGTACATATTACATATTAGTGTAAGAGCAGGAAGATTTGAGTCTTGCGAAATATTCTCATGTGCGCATTTTCAAGGCCTTGAACTATGTGTATAAAAATGCATCAAATTTTTAAATCTTATAAGGTTATTTCCTTTTTTATTGTTGTTATTCATGAATGAAGAGTACATATATACCAACGAAAATATCTTTTTTCTCACTTTACGGTCACCCTAGAAAAATTGCGGTGAATGTTTTTCGAAATAAGTCCCTAAGAAGAATTGAAATCTGCAATAAAAAAAATCGACCCTGGGCGGTCGCATATGTCGAAAAAAAATCAACCCTCAAAGGGTTGAAACCGACCACAACACCAACGCCGCCGAGGGAACATACTCTTCCGATAGAGGACCTAGAATCGGGAATAAAGTACAAGATAAACAAGGCCCGAACCGAAGACAAGGCCGAACTCAGAAATGAGTTCCGAGCCGAACTGGCTCAGGCCGTCGACACCATAAGCAAATCTGTGGCAGCCACCGTCCAAGCAGCCGTACAAACGCTCCGCCAGGAGATCACCCAGATGGGCAACGAGCTCAGCCAACGCATCTCCATCCTAGAAAGGGAAAGAGAGCAGGCAAGGAAAAAGCCAAAATACCCCATCAGAGAAGCCCAGATGAACGAGACTCTGGGAAACCAAGATGGCGAATTAGATAGCAAAGAAGAAAGAAGCGACCAAAACCCTCAAAATTTGGCAGTGGAATTGCAGAGGAATAAATCGGAAACGGCAAAATTTACTTCACCTATGCACCCTACACCAACCTGACGTCATCGCGTTACAGGAAACAGAAACAAATAATATTACGATGCGCGGCTACAAAATGCACATTGCCCAAGGAAGGACCCGGACCGCCGTCCTCATCAAGAAGCACTACACGACGCAGCAGCACCAAATCAACCACATAATCGAACACACTCTGATTGAGCTGGTTCCTACCAAGAAAACCCTGCACAGCCTCTACAGCCTGAATGTATACAGTCCTCCGCGCGATACACTAAAGAACTTGGACAAGTTCCTGAGAGAAGTGAAGAAAGTCACCAACAGTCAAAAACTTCTCGTGGTGGGTGACTTTAACGCTCCACATGTGGCTTGGGGCTACCGATCAACCAACAAGAAGGGTATGGACGTGCACAACGCGGCACAACACCACCAGCTGACGTTGTGGACCGATCCTCTAATACCAACTAGAATCGGCAACAGTGTCTCCAGAGACACCACCCCAGACCTGACCTTCTCCACTGGCTTAAGGCAAGTCGAGTGGTCGAGACTGGACGAGACTTTGGGCAGCGACCATCATATCATCCAGACCGAAATCATGCACCACAAAACTCCTGGTGAGATTAGGTCAGGCCAAAATTACGGACTGGCCTGCTTTTCGGAAAGATGAACACCCCAGAAGCCTAGAGGACATCGAGGAGTGGACCAAGAACGTGATGGACTTGGTTACCAAGTACACAAAAACCATCTGCGGACAATCCTGAAGTCGACCCACACCTACTTCACCTCTGGGAGGCCAGACAAGGACTTTTGAAGAGATGGAAGAAGCAGAAGAGAAACCGCAAACTCAAGATCCGCATTGCCTCAGTCTCGCAGCAGGCGGAGGAGTATGCTGAAAAACTCTGACGTCAGAACTGGAATCAAGTGTGCAACCAGTTACAGGGAACCCTCAGCAACCGAAAGACCTGGGCCATTCTAAAGACCCTTCTGGCGAAGACGGAATCAAAAACTGCCACGGGGCAACACATACAAAGACTTATACACAACTTCCAGGGAACCGAAGAAGAAGCGCTCGAAGCAATCACCGGGAAATACATCGGAGACGAGCAACAACGGAAGACGCAGCCAGTCATTCACCTGGAGTACGAGGGGGAACCCAATCCGGATTTAGACCAACCTTTCACCAAGTCGGAGATCGTGGCAGCCTTAAGAAATCTCACAAGAAACACGATGCCCGGCAGGGATAAAATTAACAACAAGACCCTCCGTAACCTGGACGACGGGGCGACGGAGAGTTTACTAAAGTATGTCAATGAAAGCTGGGAGACCGGCAGTATACCGGCTTACTGGAAGCATGCGGACGTAACGATGATCCCGAAACCCGGCAAGCCCATCAATCTACAGAACCTGCGTCCGATCTCTCCCACGTCATGCGCGGGAAACCTCTTCGAGCACATGGTCCACAATCGTCTCTCGCCCTACCTGGAAGAAGGTGGGCACCTGCCGAACACTATGTTCGGTTTCCGGCCTAACCTTTCCACCCAGGACATTCTACTTCAGCTTAAAGAAGAAGTCATCGACGGCCTCAGCACATTCCACAAGAGTGCCATCCTGGCACTCGACGTGAAGGGAGCCTGCGACAACGTCTCACATGAAGCAGTGCTAAACAGCCTACAACATACCAACTGCGGACGGCAGACATACAACTACGTCCGGGACTTCCTGACGGGTAGAACGGCGACCATAGGCCTGGGGAATCTCAGGACCGAGAGGTTCCAAATACCGCAGAAAGGAACCCCCCAGGGGTCGGTGATCTCCCCGTTGCTGTTCAATATAGCGATGAGGGGATTGCCGAACCTCTTGGAGAACATCAGGGGTATCCGTCACGCAATGTATGCAGACGACCTGACCATGTGGACGTGCACGGGATCGGCGGGCGAACAACAAGACACCCTGCAGGAAGCTATCAACAGGACCGAGCAGTATCTACACCGCTGCGGTCTTTCATGCGCGCCGGAAAAGTCGGAGCTCCTGATCCTCAAAAAGAGGACAAGAGGGCGGCCTCCGCAGGAGACACCTGACCCAACGTTGACACTAAATGGAGTCAACATACCCAAGGTGGACACACTCCGTATTCTGGGCCTCACTCTTCAGAAGGACGGTGCCGGTCTCGCCGCCATTAAAAAACTGCAAGCGACAGTTACCCAAGTCGCGCACTTGGTGCGAAGAGTGACAAACAAAAAGCACGGCCTGAAAGAGCAGGACACAATCAGATTAATACAAGCCCTGATAATCAGCAGAGTCACCTATGGCACCCCGTACCTGGGTCTCAAGAACAGCGAGAGAGACAAATTGAACACCCTAATACGAAAGACCTATAAGCTGGCACTGGGGCTTTCACCGTCGACGGAGAAGCTACTCAGCCTGGGCATCCACAATAGTTGGGAGGAACTAGTAGAGGCCCACAAGACGAGCCAGATAGAGCGACTCAAGCTCACCAGCACGGGTAGGGACACGTTAATAAGACTGGGCTACCCAGTCGAATGAGTCCACAAAACAGCGGGTTCCTCTACCCCTGAGGGAGAAGATCATGGTGGCCAACATCCCGAGAAACATGCACCCTGAATACCACAGAGAAAGGACGCAAGCGAGAGTGAAAGCTCTACGTAAGGCCTACGAAGGACCAAAACAAGGAGAAGTCCGATACACCGACGCGGCAAAGTACAAGAACAGAGCGGCCCACGCTATCAGCGTGATCAACGGCCAAGGACAAGAGGTAGCAGCGGCCTCGGTAAGCACTCCAGACATCGACTGCGCGGAAGAAACGGCGATAGCCCTGGCGGCCACTACGGGACAACGAGAGGAAGATCTAATCACAATTATCACCGACTCACAAACAGCATGTAGAAATTATCAAAAGGGCCGCATTTCCAAACAAGCCCTCAGCATCCTCGAAGTGTACATTGTCTGGGCCCCGGGACACGAGTCCCTGGCGGGTAATGTAGCGGCTAATGCCGCTGCCCGAGATCACATTCTCCGGGCTATCCCACCAGGTTCACGAGCACCGGTAGACCAACAAGATAGCGTCCCGAAAAGATACGCCGATATCCTGAGCCACTACAGACTGGGTAGAAGGATCTATCCACCCCCGCATCCCCAGCTGACAAGAGAAGAGGCGGTCATCTTCCGAAGACTACAGACCGGCACATTCCCGCACGGCACCCTGCTACACGCCATGTATCCTACGAGCTATACTCACAAATGCGCCTTCTGCTCCACGCCCAATACCCTCTACCACATGGTATGGGAATGTCAAAAAAACCCATCGACACCGCCCATCACCGGACCAACCGTCGAGCAGTGGGAGGCACAGCTGACAAGCTCGACCCCTGAAGACCAGCATCGCCTGGTGAGCAGGGCCAAGCTATCAGCTCAGGCCCACGGCATCCTGGACTAGGGACGCCGCCCACCTCGGACGATTTTACCGTCGGCTCATTTCAACTAATAAAGTTTATTCCTCCTCCTCCTCCAAGGGTTAATGCTTATTAACTGGCTACAGAGCAATTGCATGTTGAAATCACAAGTAATTATGCATAACAGGCATTATGATCACTTTTTTCCTGTATTCATTAGTTCATGCTGGTCCATTAAACCTTCACTTTGTAGTGAGTACTGTGTGTTCTCTTTCTCTGGAGTGGTTCTTTGGCTACAAAAGTATTAACAATAAAGAAAAATACCAAGAATACATCTCACCATTTCAAGTCAAGTTGCATAGCACAGCGCCAGTGCCTGCGCATCTGACATCACAAGTTACTTCAAGAGCATAAATGCACAGTGTTGATAAATATTTTAAAAAATACCCTTTCATTTTATCACATGTTCTTTCTAAGCAATCGTGCTGCACACATACTATGGACTTATTTAGGTGATGTCGACTGCATTATTGTGCTGCACTTTGCAGCTTGGAAGAAACCTAGCCAACTTACCACTTCTGCAGGGCGAAAATACTTTGGGTTGACCTTTATTCGAACAGCGCCACTTTCTTTCTCTTTTCCAACTTCATCAAGGCCTGAGCCTTCCCACCTATGAAAGGAAGCCATTAAAAATTATTTTTATCACACTGCGTGACTAAAGAACAGGAAGACGAAGACCCAAGAGGACCACATCAATAGCTAATTGGTTTCTTTGGGCTACTTGGTGGAACATTGCAAGTAGGTACAATGTGAGCAGACAGAGCAAGGAATGAGACAGGATGCTACGCTAACAACTTATCACTTCTGCAGTTGCTAGTCGGCACACCATTTGTTCAGTCTGGCAACTTGGTCTGTCACCATCTGCTTGCACGGTACTATCACATTCAATATGAGCTGTAACGTGTGAGCTTTGGCCAGAGCGATGCTCTAGAGAGAAAAGTGGAGAAGGTTTTAATATTCCAGCAATGTGCATACTCCCATGATTTTCATCTCCTTTCTTCATGGCCTTAATGCGCTGGCCCGCCGAGCAGCGTATACGTCCTGAGCTTTCAGCGCAGCATGCTTTGCCATGGTGCACCACTGCCATAGCTTCACAACTATTTATTTCATTTTTTTTTATGATAGAGCGATAGCTGCTCGGTGGGCCAGTGTATCATTGCTCTGCGTGGAAAGCAGATGATGGAAAGTATGAGGGTATGTGCAGATGGCTGGAATGGCGAAAGCCTCCCTACTTTATTTCGAGAGCGTCGATCCAGCCACGGCACGCGCATTGCAGCTCAAATTGAGCATTGTAATACATACGTACATCCAACGGCCAAACAAGAATTAATAACAAACTGCAAACAAAATTATTAAGGTCATACAGATAACCTGAAAGAATCCACTGGACTACACTTCGCATCCCCCTGCATTATTATTATCCCCCTGTGTAATTATTGTCTGGGGTCCATTTCCCAACAGACTGGGATGAATAAAACATTAATTAAATTCATTTCTACAACCAAAGTTTCCACAGTTGAAAGCTGCTGCCAGACTCATAAAAATCGACTACAGCTTGTTTACGACACAGAATAGTAACTAATAGAATAAAGTTATGTTGAAAGTGCACCTCTTATGCAAGTAGTGCCAAGTACTAAAACACTGACGTGATTGAGAGCTGTGATGTGAGGGAATTTTGCCTCGCAGACGGACAGCACATGCCGACTGCCTCAGTGAGGTGGTTTGCCTGGCTTACTCCTTTGCTCTTTGTACCCTCAGCCCTGAGAAAACAATTTGAATTTATTAAAGCACGACATAATTGTACGGGCGTTAATCGTGTTGGCAAAAATCTGGCTCGATCGACAGCTGTCATCAGAGCCATACGTCACTGAACGGTGCGTCGTTGTGAACTGTTTGTTGCTCGCGTGGTGACATGCCTTTATTGACAATGTTCATGTAAAATTAAGGAGCATCCTGCAAATACGTTTGTTTTGCACTTCCCGACAACAATACAAAGTTTTCTGAGCGTACATGCATGCAGGGATAGCAGATCTGAGCAGAGCCTGTGTGCCACTCGTTCTCACGCCCATCCCGTGTATACCAAATCATAGTACGCGGCAAGTCAGACAGTTAATGTGGCTTACGAAAAATGGTCCCCAAAATCGTACCATGTGTAGCAGTATGGTAAATACAGCGACATGATGGGTCATTGGTGCGGGGTGCAGTAGTCCCCGGTGTAGCAAACAGATGGCACCACAGAAGCCATATCATTTGTTTCCCCGCACGGGACACCGACAACAGTCTGTCAACTTCACTTGCAACAACGGTTGTAATAATTGGACACCAAGGAAAAGCAGGCAAATTTGCCTGCTTCATTTTATTGTTTTCTCCACAATAGCTTAATATAACGGTAGCCAATTCACGTTTTTGTCTTCATCACTGCCTGCAGTACTGTACATTTCCGACTTGCTGCTCTGCAGGGGTTCAACTGAAAATGCTTCGCTGCATCCACTATGGCAGCGATCCCGACTTCCATAAAATCGTTGGTTTCAGTTGACCACAATTCTGACCCCGACAACATGGTTTAACAAGCTTGCCACTAGAACACAAATTGTGCAGCTGGCAATTAAAAAATCACGCTTTTCAATGTCACCAGTTCTTGAGCTCGCAAGATCACGCGTCCAGTCAGTTGCAACTGCTGTGGTGCGGCGCTCATTTCTTAAGGTTTTGGGACACGCATTTTGAAGTGACATTAAAACTGACCATAATTAACATTCATTATAAGTCACACGGGAGAATTTAGGGTTTCATTCCATGATTATCAGGCACAAATCTACTCATTACAACAAAAAAGCCAAAAACAAAAATTTTGATCTCAGTGGTCCTTTAAGACAAGCGCCACTTTAGAGATATGTGACCTTAAAATGTGCTATGAGATACACCTTTCATAGCTTCCCAAAAGTGTACCTCGTACAGTTCATCTTAAATTTTCTTTCTTCCTTAAACTGGAAACACCCATAATATCTTTGAACTATATTCACTGAGAGCGCCGTCTGACCTCTCCACTGGTTTGTGTATATACAAAGCATTACTGAGGACATTAACTGGACTGATGAGGCACATTTTAGCAGATTTTTAAGGCAGATATCTCGAATATGGTGCTAGTCTTATAATTTCTACTAAAGCAAGCATAACTGAACTACTTCTTAGCGTCCATTTTGCAATTGCAACACTGCCCTAAAATGATTAATTAGGATAATTAGCTCAATTTGGGTAATTTGCAAAATTATCCCAGATATCTTTTTTGCTACTTATGTCCACCTATCCACATAGCCTCTCTCTGTGCATGCAAGTAAAATAGAGGAGGAGGGTCTTTAATTATATTCTGGGGTATTACGTGCCAAAACCACTATCTGATTATGAGGCACACCATAGTGAGGGACTCCAGATTAATTTTGACCAGCTGGGGTTCTTTAACATGCATATATATATATATATATATATATACTACGAGTGTTTTTGCATGTCGTCCTCATTGAAACGCAGTCACCACAGCTGGGACTGAACCTGTGAACTTTAGCACAGCAGCGCATAGCCATGGCTAATAACCTACTGTGGCCGGTCAAAATCTTGAATGCACTTTTCAGCAGAGTGATGTGAACAAAATTGACAGTAAATACACATGCCTAGAACTTTTTTGCACCGTCCAGACCAACTGCTTTACCTATAGTCTGTTCCTTTATGCTGTAGTTGTTCAAGGTATGCTGCGAGTGATACCCACGGAAATCAATATTCCACAGGACAGCTCCAGATCACACAAAACAACTATCATTAGCCAATTAAGGCTGCAAGTCACTTACACAATAGTTCGGCCAATGTGCTTGAAGGCCACCTCAACGAACTCTCGGACACTGTGGTATTCACCGGTGGCAATCACAAAATCACTCGGCTCCTTTTCTTGAAGCATTAGCCACATAGCCTAAAACAGGAAAAATAAAGTATACCACCACATATAAACCACATAAAGGCACATTTAAGCACCATTTGCCTCTGAAACAAACACACAAATGCACAACTATTAAGTAATCACATTGATTCTCGGCTCCCTCTAACAGTTAGTGGGTCTGGAACTCTGCACATATTTTGGAGCATGTGCTTATAACAAGGAAGACATTTTCTGTCTGTGATGACTGTTGGTGCAGTCCACCATGATTAACTGCACATGTGAGCTTTGACCAACAGTTTTCTGTTAATATGCACATTATAAGAACTAAATATGCATTAAACAATGCAGCAGTGTGGTGACATGAAAAAAGTATGGAAGGCCACGTGATCATTAAAACTCACTCACGCTTGTAACTTCCTATAATTCATTCATGTAGATGTTAAAATTAAAAACGAAAAGAAAAGCTAAGAAGTCCACTTTTACTATAACCAATGGTGGATAACCATTTATGTATACTCCCATAAAGTCAATCACGAAGTACACCAACCAAGCAACTGTGTTCACACAGCACATGAACTAGCATTCCCACTTGCTGTTTTGTGCACAGAAACAACATTTCCATAGGATGCTGTTTTTTCTGCACCATGCTACATTGCACTATATATATGTGCATTATTTACGTCCAACCGTAACAGCAACAAGCCCATTGCTTCTGGCAGCAATTAAAGCATTCAGTTTCACTCAGAAGGCAGGCCGATGGCCCCAAGACTGCAATGCTTTTTCTTTTATGCACTGCCATGACCTCCGAAATCGCACTGACCGGTGAACCTTTGCTCTGGCCATTTCAATAGGTGCTCTCCCCAGAGAGAGAGCCTGGTTTTCATGGTTCCTTTGCACGCAGCGATGTGGGTCCTGTGAGGCGACTGTGGAACACCGTATTAAGTGGCTGGGACTGTGAGCAATTTACACATACACTTGTAGTGATGCCCCCTTTTCATGTGCCCGCAAGGAATGATCGTGGCGTGAGCATGCTATCAATAGTGACAGGAGTTTAGCAGGCTACTAATGACCAACATTGGCTAAACTGTGATGAACAAAGCAGCATAAAAAGAAAAAGCCTTCAAAGTTGCTGAGGCTCAAGGTATTTCATTTGTAGAAGCAGTAAACCCTCAATGTTGCAATAGAGCAATTCTTTCATGTCTATAATAAACACTCGTTGCATCTCTCAAATTCACCTTGTGTGGCTATGTCACTAACCTACTTCAAAAGCCTGTGAGCCGCTGAAAGCTGCATATGCTTCTCAGAACATTGGAACATTCTCGCTTTACGCACACAAAGGCGTGCATACACACACACACACACACACATGCATGGACACAGAATGTGTCCCAGCTAACATGGACCGTACCTTCAGATGGGTCATTTTGCACAAACGAAACTAAGTGCACATTGTTCACAGTCGAGTTAAGAACCCACGAGCAATTTTTGTTGATATTCGATGATTTGCAATTACATAACTTGTTAGCTACTGTTCTAATTGACAAGACATCATTTAAGAAGTTGTAGACAGTTATAAAAAAATATCAAAGAGGGATGTTTTCAGCAAGAAGCAATTAGAGCCTGCTTAATTTTTCCACTGAAAATAAACCCACAAACATGAACATGAACAAACAAACATGAAGGTAAAGGTGCCCCAGATAAGTTGCTGACAGGCCTTACGTGCTACCTAGAATGACTATTTTTAAGATTTTATTTCACCTGCCACACTTTTGATGATTGTATTTTGCATCGTACAGAAAACAGCTTTGATTTAAAATTCAAAAGTATGCAAGAAAATATGTTCAGCTCATTTGTACTAATGCTCCTATTCAAGCGGTGAAGAGCACTCAATTCCCTTACACAGAGGAGAAAAAAATCAAGAAATGCTGGAAGCCTCACCTCAACATAATCCTTTGCATGGCCCCAATCCCGCTTCGAGTCTAGGTTGCCAAGCTCAAAGCATTCCAATTGGCCCAAATGTATCTTTGCAACGGATCTACTAATTTTTCTTGTTACAAATGTCTCACCTAAAACGTAAGGTGCACACAACCCCATGTCACCACAGTTAAACATTTATGGTCTAGGCAGAAAGCTCACCTCTCCTGGGACTCTCATGATTGAAGAGTATGCCATTTACGGCAAACATGTTGTAGGCTTCCCTGTAGTTAACAACAATCCAGTACCCATACAGTTTTGCAACACCTTAAAAAAAAAAGGAAAAAAGATTTACAGAAAAAACTGCCTGCACTATGGGCGGTTAGCTCTCCATACAGAAGCTGTACAAAGTAGCTTAGAACACTAATGCTTGATTTACCATTTATGGTACTTTTGAGATAAGCCAAACACAGCTAAATTGTTAAGTGAGCAGCTAACAACAAGAGCAAAACCAGGAGATTTGGCTGACTTACCATATGGTGACCTAGGATAAAACGGTGTTGTCTCTTTTTGTGGTATCTCTTGCACTTTTCCATATAATTCGCTCGTTGAAGCCTGATAGAACTTCACTTTGTGCTCTAGACCACATACCCTGATTGCTTCCAAGATGCGCAGGGTGCCAATTGCATCCACGTTAGCTGTGTACTCACTCAAGTCAAAAGAGACCTAGAAGAAATGCCATGTAACACACTTTTCCTAAATGGAAAGAGCTTGCAGTTCTCAGGTACATAAACAGCATGAGATGAGGTACTCACTTTTACATGACTCTGGGCACCTAAGTTGTATATTTCAGTGGGATTTGTCTGCCTAATAAGCTTCACTAAACACAAGCTGTCCGTTAGGTCACCATAGTGGAGTTGCATAGCTAAACAAAGACAAAAGTGAAGACAAAATAAATTCTCAATGACATTTAGGCAGCTTAAGGAATGGGGTCGTGTAAACAGGGGATGCAGTCTACCAGGCATACAAAAGAATGCACAGAGTAGAACCGAAGCAGTTTGAGTTTTTACGTAAACTGAGCCACCTGGATACACTATTTCTAAATCTTCCTATTAATTCCACAGCACAGGTGGATCTGACAGTTTGCAACTTTTTAACCTCATGAAGTCTCAGTCTGTTTTTTTATAGTTAGGGTGTGCGAGTATCCAAAATTTTGAGCAAGAATCGAATAGTCCTAGCTATTCAATTCGATTCGAGGATTATCTATTCAAGATTTTTGAATATTTCTTATTGTTCAAATATAAGCGATAACACTTCTTCGAACCTCAAGGGAGAGAAAGTAATGGAAGTGAGGATTGTCCTGTCTGAGTCACAAAAAAAGTTGCGATTGTTGTGCAGAGGAACCAATTTCGAAGTGAACGCACAGGCAGATAATGTCTGCTGAATAATTTCCAGTCATTAAATAAGAATGTCCTGCCCTTAAGAAATTTGTTGTCTCAATTTACGCAAAGCAATTTAGCACTTGGCCAGTGTCGCTATTTTTGTATCTCTTAAAGAAATGAGTGGTGCTGTAGTATAACACCTCTCTCCTTCGGTGAATACAACAACCTATGGGCACCTTATGATGCTTGTTTCATTGCAGTCATTGTCATGATGCAGCAGATAACTGAAAGGAAATGTTTCTCATTACAAGCTGAGTGGACGTCCAGTCTTGAACATGCATGCATAAAATAATGTACACAAGCCTCATTTCTTTTTTTTTTTTAACCACATGAATTCTGTACAAATGTTATATAATTGACTGCTCAGAAATTACAAAATATTCTATGTTTAGAGATAATTTTTCTCGAATATTTGTATTCCATTCGATTACGAAATTTAACTAATCAAACACTCCTACTTTTCAAAGAACTGTGTCACCAACTTATATGGTGTACTCTAATGTAACATACAGGGCTCAGTGATTAAAACACAATTCTCGGTCAGCTCTTTTTTCTCCACCAGTGATCACTGGGTGATCGCCGAGGAGGCAAAATGCAGTTATCATGCATCAAAAAGATTCTCGCTTTCATGTCAATTAAATATGCAACAACTCAGTGTCACCAGCACCCACCAGTGGCGCAAGAAAGTACTGGCTGCCATGTTGTCCGAGTATCGTGTTTCAATCACTGAGCATTGTACATAGGAGGATAGTACCTAGCACTACTACAACAGTGCACATGGTCCTGCAGGGTCACGCCACACTAAAGTGATAAGGTTTCCCAGGCCATGAAGTTTGTAGAAATGGAGGCTCAATGCTATGAATTGATGAAGTGTACGAATTCCTTTGTTTCATAGACTTGTTTTGGGGCTTCATGTCATTTCATCTACATGACATGCTGTCGGTACAGATTTAGTGTCCTGAAGAGGGAAGTTGGCAGACCGAAAAACATACTGAAAGAGCTCTGTTTACCTGTATATGCACAAGTGCCTGTTAATTTCCGCTGTGGCAAAATAGCTGTGCTCCCACTCAGCCTTCACCCTGATAGCGAAGTCAATGAGCAGCTTGCTGGAGTGAATGTCCTAAACCCCCATCTTTGGTTGCCAAAGCTTTTTTGATACCAGTAACCTGACAGAAGTTCTCAATATATTGTTAGTGACTTAGCAGGATAACATTACCTGTTTATCAGCAGAATTTTCCATACTACTATGTTTTACAATAACTTTAGCTGAATGGCTACGATGCTGGAACTAAGCTGTTTTACAGCCTTGTGCTGTGCTGAGCCAGGACAGCAGACAAAACACAGTCATCACAAAAACAGCACGAGCATTTCCACTAAAGCAGAATGTTTCTCGCCTAAACAGGGATGTCTGGTTCACATATTGTAATTTCACTACCATTGGCACTTGGCCAATTTTTTACTAGTCCAGTTGGTTTTTTCTGTAATTGCTATCGCTATCAGATTCAACTCTTGGACTGACACACACTTGACACACACACTGACACACACACTTTCCAGTCTTCAGTGGATTAAAGTTTCAAAAACTACCCTCACCAGGTCTGGCCATTTTGAGCTGACAAGCGCAGAGCACACATTGCGCGATAACAATCGTGTCGGCAAAGTATTACATTGCTATGCACCACGGAAAGATCTGAAATTTCAATCCAAACGCCATTTCCCTCTTCACTCGCGGCTGCCGCGCTCCAAGCCGGACAGTGACGTAATCGTGCTCCTGTGCCTACGTAATCATGTCCGCAGCGAGACGTCGCTCGTGGTGACACGTGACTTCGAGAATTATTCAAGACAACATCTGTTATCTGTGCGATCTGTTGCTTGAATTGATGAATTGAAGTTTAGAGAAATAATAAAACACAAATGGAATGCCTGCATGTTTTTTTTGTTTTACTTTGCGCCGAAGCAAGAGAGATGTACTTCCGCGTGGTCGGTTTGTTCCCATGGTCGTGCGGTCACGTGCGCAGGTACCGAAACTATGCTATGTTCTACTGTGTTCCAGCGCGTGATCACGTTCTGCGATCCGCTTGTTCTGCCTCAGTATTCTTGTAGCACTGAATTATACCGCTAGTCATGTTTCCTTGCCCACAGCGGGCAAAATCGTGTGCCGCGCGAACGAGACAACAGCTCGCGCATGGCGCGGTCAGCGAAAATGCATAGCGCAGGAAAATAAAGAAAAGCGAGGAGAAAAAAAAATGAAGCCGGGGCCTGTAACGAATGCGTCACACGATCCTCGAGGTCTGGTATGGGAAAACGCAGGGAAGGAATTTCGCTTGTGAAGGCGAGACGGGGCAAGTGGAGAGAGTGTCTTGCTATGCAGTGGAGCTCGCCTTCTGAAATCATGGGTTTACGGCACTGAAATATTTCTATCTTTGCTATTAATGAGTCAATTTGAAAAATTGTTGCAGCAGAACACTCCCTAGAGGGCAGGTAACAACTTCAAGCATATAACCAAAATTTGGTATGGGGCCTGGTAAGGAGCCCTTTAAGATTTGATGGGTCAGTGGAAAGATACGCCAATTCACAACCAATTGGTTTGCTTCAACTGATTCATGCTATCACTTAGGCAGAGCTTTCAGGAGACATCCGATTGCCTTGAACTCTAAATTGGCAAGTGTATGCCATCTTTTTTTTTTCTGTTGCTTTTTTTCATGTAATCTGCATGTTTTCTCAATTTTCTTAACATTCAACAATGTGACGGAACACCCACAATTGCTACTTTTTGCATCAGCTGGCATCGCCGTTTCTTTATTTTCAAGAATTCAGAAGACATACCCTTTTCTCTAACCACAGTTACATACAAAGCCGCCCCTACAAATTCTGGGAAAAGTGCAGTGGCAGCAATATCTTGTTGAGCCCTCAATCTGATTACTGCTTCACCAAGCCATTTACATAATGGTCACGTGTTAACTTGCCATAGTGAGTACACTAGGTGCAAATAATTTATTTGTAGCACAAATACTGCATAAGCAAGGTGTGCATATCAGGGCACATGGAAGGAACTGTCCAGAATGATGCACCACTTTGCCATCTCTTAAGCCTTTGATCAATAAATGCATGGATGCTTATGCACACCTTAACTAAGTAGGCAGAACAAAAGTATTATAGTAGATTACTGACAGTAAACAAACACAAATATTGGTAATGGGCACGAAAAAATCAAATGCATGCTAGCTGCATACTTACGGACAGGATAGGCTAGGACAAGATAATAAACATCACAGTATAACAAATGTAAATTACATGGTTAAACAGAGCTGGAAATGGCCAAGGGACTCAGGGTTTATAAAGGAGTAACCCTAGGCATGTTGTAGCTTGCTCAACGTTGGGGTTATATATTACAGAGGGCCACTTAAAGGAAAGTCTGAAGTGGCCTGAAGTGCCAACCAGAACAGCAGTAGCTGGGCCTATGTTGCCAATGGTAACAAATTGAGGATGATAATAATGGTGTGATTACAGCACAGCACTGACTGTCCAATGACAACAATGATGGCATGATAATGACATGATAAAAATGACAATGGCAATGATCTCACAGTGCAGCCAATAAGGGTGCACAACAGCTCACATCACAGACAAGGGATTAAATCCTGCGCAGGGACTATAGCATGCTTTCTACTATGTCTGCCATGGAAACTTGATAATCATAATGATGCACATGATGGACACCACAAAAGTTGGATGAGGTAACGCTGACAACCACCACAGCGTTAGGGGACAGATATGGTATGTGAAGTGGAAGGAAGGCTTTCAAAAGGACAGGGTGGAAAGTGTTTTATGGATTAATGCAACCCAGTACATATTTGCTTTTCCTCTGCCTGAGTGGTCACCAAATAGGCAGCAGGTCTGGAAGTGTGATTGTAGTCCCTACAGTCAGTTTGAGTGATTCAGACTGAAGGAGTAGCACAGACACAAACCTTTGTTTTTTACATCTAGGCCTGCCCTTTTTTTCAAATTTGTTAGAGCTTGCAACAAACTTCCTGCCTTGCTCTTTCTTCCAATTCTTTTGGCCATGGTGATTTTTCCTCCGGTTTGAAGACCTTTTTTCCAATCCTTGCATCAAAAACATACATTTAATTGCAAATTTTGAGGCACTATAGCCACTGATAAACTCACTAATAATGAACATATAACTGCACATTGATGAGACAAGAATCACTTTGAAGTCCCTATGAATCAGAACCAACTAGCCCATCAAAAATAAATTCCTTATGTGTTGCTTGTGAAAGCTAAAAATGAGAGATACAGTCATGTGGTCTTGCAGAGGTGCGCACATAGAATGTGCTTCCATTCCGTGATACCAAAGGGGACACCAAAGCTAGAACCGGGACTGGTCCCGGTTCTAGCTTTGGTGCTTTCCATTGCCGCTTTGGTGTCCTGGAGGCGCCGCCAATAATGTGAAATAATGACACGTTCTTACATTTAGTAAATAACACGATTGAATAAATATAATTACGTCCAGCTGCCAACTTGTGACGCTAAGTTCAGCACTACCGCGCCCTGCGACTTCTGCTGGCACGCCCAGGGACAAACGCATACAACATGCGCTAAGAAACCCCTCTGTAGTGCCTAGGCAGAGTCATATATTCAAGGAGGAAGTCCCCACATTTCCTCTCTCATACCCGCTCCTACTCGTGCCTGTGCACACACGTCCGCCATCTCCGCAAGTGCCACGCCCCACTGTACCTACTAGCAATTGTATATATGCTCCCAGGAAGGTATAAAAGCAGTGCATCTTGCTGGTGAAAAGACCATCGTCTTTCATTCTTGAGCAGATTTGGGAGCCAATAGATCTTTTTTAAGTAACAATGTAAATAAATGTCTTGTTTTTGTTCTACGTCACCTCGTCACTGCCTAGGCCCTCTACACTGATCTACTTGGTCAAGCTTCACCCTACTAGGCAAATGTTACTCCTGAGAGCGAGAAGCCCCATGCAATATGAAATGCCACCTACAGTTTTCCTTCAGAAGGCACAACTTATCTCAGAAGGCCTTATCTTCACAAGGCTTATCTTTCTATATTCTCGCAACATTAGGAGCTGCGAGTACAAATGTAGTACTAGCACTTCCAAGCTTTGGAAGCAAAGCACGAATCCTGCTGGCCATGGCTGGTGCGGCCCTATTAGACAACTACCTTTGTAGAACAATGGCAACAGGCTGAGGCGCTACAACAGTTTATTAGTATTATACTACAAGAGCTTGAAAAAGATTTAGCATATTTTTCTGTATCCTAGCATATGAAGTCAAGAAGAGCATGGGCTACAATAATATTAGTGGCCTGGATTCCATAACGTATGATGACTTACAAGGAGGCATTATAGCATGGTGTGTGTAAGTGACTAGACATGTAATTTATTTAAGAATACTGCCACTCTCGCATGAGAAAAGGGTTGCAACAAAGTATGCATAAAGAACATATCGCAATGAAATCACAGAACATAAGATACTGGCATATACAATAGTGCATTATTGCAAAATCAAACGTTGAAAAGCCCAATTGCAGTAAAAGAAATTATTACCCACAGCCCCTCATCGGCATTACAGTGGGGGCGAAGGGGGTACAACACACAAAATTTGCAAGTACAGTATTATTAATTAAAATATTGTTACAATTATTAATTAAAATTAAAAATACCAACCATAGTTAAGCACAATTTAGAAGTACAGAATGAAGGATAAGACACATCCTATTACAAATGCTCAACAATATTTAATATATGATTAAATAGCAGTTTCAAATATTCCAGTAATGATGAGCTCTCTTTGTGCAAGAATAGCTTTCTTGACCACTGTTATAGATGAGTTTAGTAAATTAGCCTTTAGCAGTTCAGCAGTAGTCGAGTTAGTGCTGCTCTTTTCGTGACAGACAGTACGACTATCTGAAACAAAATGGCATGTCTATTCGCAGTGCATCAGGAAATGCTTATGTGTAGGCCGTAATTTTTCAGTGGAAACATCTTTTAGGGACAATATTTGCATGGTTGTGAGACAAATTGAACTCTATAGATCTTAATTTGCCTTTGTTTAGAAGACTGGGAAGGTCAGCCATGTTTAGTAAATCAGTAGGTGCATTTGTACAAAAACTGTTTTCCTTTTGTGTGATGTCATGTTTTGAGTATGGGAACCACAAACTATTAAAGGGACACTCAAATGATTTTGATGATTTTGCACAAACACACTGAGTTGCTCGGTAGGTCTTTCTAATCATTAAGCGACGTATTTAAGTGTTCGACGTGAGGTGTGTAATTTAGTGCGAGGTTTTAAAATTGTGCATCGCTACCGATCGCAGTGACACTGCTTTTCTGGGTTTTCACGGGACCCCTCACAACTGATGTGAGGACACGTTTAGCACTGACAGAACACTCGCAACTCAAGTTGCTTGGATAGCTCTCGCAAAGGGGGGGGGGGGGGGGCTCGACAACCAGGCAGCTAGCAGGTAGGTTAGAGAGGCTTCGTGCCCTGGCTCCAAGACAACCGGAAGTGGGCAACATGACGTCACGTGATGCAGAGCCAGTAAAGGCTGAGCTTAGCCTTGATCACTCGACAAATAAGTTGAGGCAAAAAAGCATGGCTAAGGAGGAGGGTAATATCTCATCATCCCTAGCTATCTTAATATGAGATGCTTCACTTAAATTGTGGAGCTAATGTTTTACTGTAGCTGTACCCTACACGTCTACAAAGTTTGTCTAAACCATTTCAAGGACCCTTTAGCACTGATCTATAGCTTTACAAAGTACATGTATGAAGTAGTACTGCCTTGAGAGAGTGACTACATGCAGAAAAATGCATGGCGTGCTACTCTCACCAAAGGCTGCCAAAATTTAACACTGCTACCATGTGATTTATCAAACAGTACCTACATCCCTGCTGATGGGTCTTGGGGTCTTTGTACAGATGCTCGATCCGACCCGTGTTGAAAGAGCTGGATCTACGAATTATTCCATGAACTTCATAGCCTTTGCCAAGAAGAAACTCCGCAAGGTATGATCCATCCTTCCAGAAAACAAAAAAGTGCAGTTAGATTTATGGCAGTATAAAATGACAAACCTATTAAAATTATGTTTTTGTAGTAATCTAAGAACCACAGGGCTCAAAATAAAATGTTTCAGGACAGAGTATCAACAAGGTTACGATGTGTGCCAAGATAAAGCAATATTTTTATATCCTGAAACTGAGTGGTGTGGTGCACACATGCGCATACAAATAATGCAGCACAGCTCCCTATTTCATGCTTGCACAGGCAAGCCACGAGAAATTTCAGCTTTCTCAACTACCCCTGTAGCACCCGAATTTTAGCTCCTGATGGCACATATCCACGATCTTTTAAAAGAATATGTTCGGTTATGAACTAAACATTCTCCACACGTGGCTTCCAATATGTTCTGGAAGTTTCTCCAACATGACACAAGAGTTGAAACATGAAGCTCTTACATTAGCTGCATGTACTGCAGCTCGTGTATGAGGGCGAATCAGAAAGTCTTTGCCTTTATTATTTCTTTTTTAACCAAATTATGGCTGTAAATAAGAAGTCAACATATCCATTCCCAGTGGCGGACCTTTTTTTTTTGTACCGGCCCGGCCTTATCTGCCAGTAGCTGCACGGTACGACGCTGCTGTCAGTTGTTGAAAATGGTGGTTGTGCTTCACACTTCCATGGCATACGAGCAATGAAGCGTGACAATCAGAACCGCCGAAAAGCTCCAGTCATTTCACAAGGAGAGTCTGGACCAACCACCGTACAGTCCGGGCCTCGTCCCTAGTGATTTCCATGTTTTTGGTCTGCTGAAGAAGTTCCTGGCAGGACAGTGATTCACGTGCAACGATGAAGCCAAGACAGCAGTCTGATGGTTCCACAGTCAGTCGGACAAATTCTACCACAGGGGCATCTCAAGTTTAGTGCTGCGATGAGAAAAATGCCTGAACCAGTGTGGGGACTATGTGGAAACGTAGTGTAAGGTACACAGAATACTATGTAGATTTGTAATGACCTGTATGTACCTTATTCTGGCTCATGTAAAAGAGGGGCAAAGACTTCCTGATTCGCCCTCGTATATTCAGTGAGACAGTCATACCATTCTTTTGTCTGAACCATTATATTTCTTTACATATGACCATACATCTGACAAAGTCTTTAACCCCACCACAAAAAGTATCCTGGGAAGCTCTCTTATATGACAAGGTGAGCATCAATTCACTATGCTGTATCATTCAGCATGTACATCACTGAAGTGTATATACAATCTCTGGAAAAGTACAGTTATAATGAATAACTGATGTTGCTTTTTTAAGCAGCACCAGCAACCAGGTGGAAACTGATGAAAAGCCTGTTGCCATTTAACCTAAGATCGCTGGTAAAAGACCCCATTGCCCTAACTTTCAATACCAAAAGCAGTGGCTTTATGAGGTCATCCCTGGAGCCAACCCTCAAATTCAAGAAATGATTCTGCAGTTAGCAATACCACCAGAGAAGTGGGAAGAATATTTCTGTACAGTGAAAGTTGATTCACATTGACTTGAGTTTGCAAATGATAAATTAAGACTGCAAACAAGGCACATTAACATTAATCATGCAACACTGGGCCAACCTTTAGCCTGAAACAAAAATGAATGAAAGACAGCTCCTAATTCCCCCTGCACGACATACATGCTTGGAAATAAACTGTGCCATTGGCAGATGTTTTGAAAGATGGCATTATAAACATGTTAATAGTTTCAAAGCTGAAATAAAGGTCATAATTTTACTTAACAAGCTGCAAGCAGGTCACCCTGCATTCCACAACCTGCTACAAGGGGGTACACACTAGCAGCACAATGGAAGCTGTGAATAGGACTACAAAATGGTGTATGTGATGTCATACAAATACATTTTAAACTGAATTTTCATTCGAGTAATCGAGAACTCACGCTGTGCAAATAATGTTTATATCAATGGAAGTGCAAAAAGATAAGCTTGCAGGGTAATCAATACCTACCAGGTAAGTGCATTATGATGGTCAAATTAAAAAATTACATCCAAGGAACTGCCCAAAGTAAAGCATTAAGGCAATGTTCCAACAACAAAATTTCTGACAGGTGCGGCCAAGACCAGTCATTGTAAGTGAAGAAAAGGCTTCTTAGATCAGGTGGATATGTTGCTGCTTCGGCCTTACAGACATATAGGCCAGCATAACATAAGGGTTCTTTTTGTTCAATTCTATTTCGCTCTTATCATATGACCTTCATGAATGGTCGATCCTGGTGATAAGGTAGGTGGAGTGCCGATTTGACCACTGACAAAGTGCAAAAGGTAAAGAATTGGAATATAATCATTACATCATCCCTACCATACAGTAGAAATAAAATTTTAAAGAACAAAAGTAATGCTAAAAGTTTGATGTTGGAATTATTTCAATCAATAAAAAGAAAGAAAGTACTTTACTTTTGTGCATCAATGTGTTGCTTTCTAACAGTTCAACATTCCAGTTTGAAAGTTTAAAGACTGAAGACAGACACTGCCATAATAAAATGAGGAGTGGTCTTTGTTGGTTCATCTCTGTGCTGGGGAAAATTATTTTCCCTGTTATCTGTAAAGACATCTTACACTTGCACAGCAACAATTTCATTTGCCAGAAAAAGGCCATTTGTAATCGCACATTTGTTAGTTTGCTTGCATAATTGATCATGAAAGCAATACCAACATGGATAGCTGCACTATGACTTCCACTTTTGTATTCAGCAGCAGTAATATATGAATTCGGACGCAGTCCAACTATTTGCTTCTAAGTGTTCACGAATAAACACACATTATAGTTGTCTGTTTTTCGTAGTTCCGTATAAAACTTAGGTTTCTCGTATAACCAGAAAAAGAAAAGCAGAAGGAATGTGTGTTGCGTAAGAGGAAGATAAGAAGTTGGTTTACGTTCCAAAGGTGCTGCTGCAAACAATTTTCCTGCCAATGGCAACTCATAAATGCGTAGATTGAAAAAAAAAAAAAGAAGAACAGGGACGGTGACCATCTTGTGCGCTGCATTCTATCTATTCGACATTACCGCGTTAAACATACACAACTCACGCGGCAGGAGTTCGCGTACGTTTGCCACGTATTCACATGAAATGCGCTATAAAAAAATGGTGTCAGAACACAGCACAAATCAAACGCGGCACTAAGCCCAATTAAATGATGACTGTTCACTTACTTGCCCAGTAATTCCCGAAATTAACGCAACCTTTCTCTTGGAACCATCCTCCCCCGATGCCATGTCAGCTATGAAGCTTAGTTGAACACATGCAAGTAGAGATATTTAAAAAAATGCGTCAGAATAATGTCACTCAGCAGACGGCACACCAAGATTCAGTGGGATAAACTGTTGCCTTCATTACCCAACACGTCTTACTGCAGTTACTGGTGATGCTGGCACCGGACTACCGGCTTTGCTATCGGCGTTAAGCTTGTACGCGTGTTTCGGCTGCTGTAGAGTACGCGAACACCTATATAAACTACCGCCTACCGCCACAGAATACCAGCGAGTAACCTTCTCTTTCAGCCAAAGACAAGAAGCCAAATCAGCCAAATGTCAAGTGTCAAGCACGGTAGCACAGTGGTGTCAAGAAGCGTCAAATCCATGGCTAATAGAAAGCGTCATCACCAAATATAAGCGCCAAGCAATAACAATAATGTAAAACTCCTAATTCATCACATATTTTTTGAGATATTTTTTTTTACTGTTAATGTAAAGAAAAGGTAAATTTGCGTACGTCGTGGTTGGATATGATGCGCGCTTTTCCGGATTGAGCGCTCCGGTCGGCTCCGGTGTCCGGCACCCTTTTCCGGTGTACTGGCTCGTGGGTCATTCAGTGCTGAAGCTGGGTCTGGTGCTTTAAAAAAAGATGATCTGCGTTAAAGGACGCGCGAGTACTCTTGCTAATTATGTAAAGGCTTCATCTAAAGCCGTAGCGTCACAAGTCCAGCCAATAAGTCCGGTTGTTGAGGTGAAAAAAGAAGTGAAGGTGCCGCCGTCGCCTGTTAAGCTCTCGCACTATGCCCTTGCGAAGTCTTTGCCAAGGAAGGAACTGCTTGCTTGCTCGGGAAGCTTTACAGGTTGGTTAGCAGAAGCTTTAATTCACAGAATAATTAAGGTTTACCTTAAATATTTTGCTTAAAGGAAATTGTATTCGCTTCCAGTGATTCATTCGTGATCTCCATGTTCATGACCTTGATATGGAGTTTCGATCTCCTTGTCCTGTATGGCTTGCGGTTTTTATTTTATTGATACAGCCCCAGCTCAGGTACGAATGGCCCACACGGACATCAAGGTGCCAGATTTTTCTGCCTACCGGAGGAAATCAAAGTTGGATCCTACCAAGACCTCGCGGGATGCCGAGGTATCCGGCAAAGTGCAGACCTACCTTATTCTCGGCGGTAAGTCTGAAGCCAGTTTCGTACACTGCAGCGTTACATGCAGCAATCCAAAGCAGGAACATCATTGAAGTTTACCTGTCCGTGTATTCACTTCTAATGTACAGTGCGTTGCTGTTTGCTCTTTACTATATGCTTTGTTAAAAAAAAAAAAAAACAGCTGCGAGCGTGTCTCGCATATAATCGAGATCAGTATGGATAGTGCAAAAAGAAAAAAAAAAACGAAAGAAAGAGAGAGAGAATCGCTAAATCATAAAGCAACATATTCGTTATTTACTACCTACCTTCCTTTAGTAGAGCATTTAGATCGAGAGTAATGCACCTTAAACCACTGGAGGGTGTAAGCTGAGTCAAACCATGGATATTTTGATATTTATTTACCTAATAGCAAATACAGCAATGAATTGGGTAATAAAATGTTAACCTTTTGCCATTTTGTCGACACCACTTGCGTCAGTTTGCCTGTGTCACGCAGTTTGTTGCCAGCACTTGTGCATGCATTGTTAGTGTGTGTTGTCGTAAACTGGAGAAAGAAAACAAGAGGAATGCTTAATTTTTTCTAATGCTTCACATAGTTCTGGTTACTGTTCACAAAAATGTAACTGCTTCTGATATCATTTTTGTGAATAGATACGAACTTTAAGCACACTTGGAAATCACTAGAGGGCTGAGAGTGCTAGCTAATTGGGGGCAATGCTGAACCAAAATGTGCCGTTATGCTAAGCAGACCAAATATCATGTTGGGAGGAGTTCAGTGGCATGCTACTAACTCATTATTAGTGGATAGGATTAAAGCGCCTATGTGACATTGCAGCAGTGTCTTAGTGGCTGTTTGGCTCTACGGCTGAGCCTGAGGATGTGGGTTTGATTCCTTGCTGCAGTGGCTGCATTCTGATGGAAGCAGAATGCAGAAACATCCAGGTGCTTAAATTTAGGTGCCCATTAAGTAGCTCCAATTGGTCAGGTATAATACAGAGACCACTGCCCCTTACTATGGCATCTCTAATAGCCCGTGTGTTGTTTGGGGACGTACAGTGTGATAATAAACAAATTTAGCAGTGTTTTCAGTCCTCTCTGCTTTGACCAATGTACCTTAACAATTTGCACACAGCTGCTCAGCGGGAATGCTAGTGTGTGTGTGTGCACAATGCTCACACTGGCAGTGGAACATAGAACACTGCCAACCAGTGGCATAGCCAGAAATTTCGTTCGTGGGGTCTCCTCCTCATATCCTCCTCCTCAGATCGGTCTCCTCCTCATAGAATTAGTCCAGGGATCAAATACATGAATAATAACTGCATTGTCATTGCCAAAGGTGCTGCAAACGAATATTTGAATGCTACGCACTGTCAAGACAAGTCAGTCAGTCGTCAGTCAAGAACTTTATTGAAGTCCTGAGGAGTTTCAAGCCGTTGGAGATCCCATGCGGGGAACTCCTCCGGCCGAAACCGTAGGCGAAGCCCAAGTCGGGACGGGAACGTGGTGACGCATCCGCCAGTTCTTGGGCTTGAACATAGTATGTCCCGAACATACGTAGTATGTCCATATATAGTACATACATACATACATACACACATACATACATACATACATACACACAGACATACATCTATCTTTTTTTTACAAAGTGTTTCTTCTACCGAAATCTGTGCTTGATTGTTGCCTTCAGTCATTTTTATTACAATATCATGTGTGAATTGTATCCCCCCCTATGTAATGCCTCTCAGGGCCTTTAGGGTATTGAAAATAAATACATAGTATGTATGTATGTGTGTATGTATGTCCCGAACTTGGGACATACGAGTGTAAACGAATACACTCGTATGTCCCAAAAATTGTGCCCGAAATAACTTTTTTTTTGTCTATTTAATAAGTAAAGAAAATATCACACGAGCTTTAGAACTATATCAGTTCGAAACCAGCAAAAGCCGTGCATGCTGCTGATATGAAAAATGTAAAGGCCGTGAAATGAACAAGTTGAGGACAAATATTTTAATGAAACTTTGTCATTCAATAACCTTGTTTACATTATTGTACATTTGCAATGGCGAGGAAAAAACCTCAATGACACTGTCCTTTGTTCCAAATATTGCGCAGGAGCAGCTGTCACTGGTCGTGTATTGTGAGTAATTGCTCCCAAATTATTGTTGCAACAGAGAGCACATACAAAAAGCAGGAGTTCTGCAAAATATACGAGGGCGAGCCAAATGAAAGTGAGCCAATGCGAGTATATGACAAACAGGGTACTTTATTTAAAATTCTCCATGAGCATTTATACATTTGTCCCGCTGACTAACGAGTCGCGTGATTCCCATCTCATAAACATCCTTGGGTTGCTGCTTCAAAAAGTCTGTAACTGAGTCTTCGACGTCATCGTCCGACACGAGTCTGGTTCCCTTGAGCTGTTTTTTCAACTGCCCCAAAATATGGAAGTTGCAAGGCGACAGGTCTGGGCTGTATGGCGGATTTTGCAGCATTTCTCACTTGAAATTTGCCAGTTCTGGGTTAACCGCATCAATGACGTGGGAACGGGCATTGTCGTTGAGCAAGATGACCCCATTCATCCATTTTTCACGTCGTTTGTTCTTGATTGCGACACGCAGCTGACCCGGCATTTCACAATATCGGAAACAATTGATAGTCTCTCCAGGTTTAGCAAATTCGATCATTAATGGCCCGTGACGATCGAAAAGAAAGTCAACACCTTTCCGGCGGAAATGACGGCCTTTGCTTTCTTTGGGGGGTGGTGAAGTCGAATGTTTCCGCTGTAAGCATTGCCGTCGTGTTTCAGGCTCATAATAGTGGCACCATGATTCGTCCCTGGTGACAACTGCAGACAAGAAGTCGTCACCCTCATTGTGATACTGGATCAGATGAGTCAAGGCAGCGGCGAACCTCTCCGTCTTCTGGCGGTGGTTCAAAATCTTGGGCATCCATTGCGCACACTAGAGCCGTTAACCAAGATGTTCATGAATTATGGTGTGAACCGAACTGTGACTGATGTTCACACGCTCTCTTAGTTCATCGATGCATATCCTCCGTTCTTGTCTATTCAGCTCATAAACCTTTGCAATTGTGACAATTGTGTTGGGGGTGATTGCACGATGGCTTTGGCCCGGTCTTGGACCGTCTTTGCAACTTTCACGTCCTTCTTTGAACCATCTGCTCCGACGCTTCACAATGGCCAATGAAATCCAATGATCAACGTACACAGCAGCCATACGGCGAATAATTTCCTTTTGGGAAACACCTTCAGCTGTCAAAAACCTCACGACACCATGCTGTTAAACTTTTGGAGCGTCCATTATGTCATGCAACCATGTTCAACCCAGTGTATAAGAGCAGCAAAGAACATTTATCCTCACACCTGCGTGTCACTTTTGTAAAAGAGAGATTCCTGTGTGCTACGAGCATGCCTCGCAGATAATGAACCGAACCATTATTGCTGGGGGTGGGTTGGGTCACTTTCGTTTGACTTGCCCTTGTACATTAGATATGTAAGATACAACGGAATATACAAATGCGAAGAAACAGCTTGATAAAGGGCAGAACAGTGCCACTGGAAACAAAGTTCTATGCACGTATACACAAAACTTTGCAACAAGATATTTAAATACACGTATAAGTCTCCAGTAAATTCACATATCTAAGGTAAAGTTACTGCATATTATGCGTCAAACAAGGCAGATAAACATGTTGGGCAATCACAGATCACAGAATCCTAAGGTCAGAATCCTGACGTAAAACTTTAGAAAAGTTGATGCAGCTTTGATGTCAAATGTTTAAACAACATTGAGCCTGCAAAGTTCCGGAATGACAATCTAAAGTACAACTTTAGAAATGTCAAGGCACCTTTCGCATCAGAAGTTTATGAGAACTTTATACTAATAAAGTTTCGGGATTGAAATCCATGCACTTGCTAGATTCCGTGGCCTCTGTGAGATGCCGCGACGAGACCGCTTGCCATCAAACTGCCCTTGAAACTTTATGCTCGGATGGGGCTCCTTGTGTTGTGTGACTCCCGTTGCATGGGCGTTGCCGTGAAATCCAGCCCGAATTCGCAATGTTTGCGCTGAAATGTCTTTTCGAGCGTGAAAAAGACATTCTATACAAAATCCAGAACGATTTCCGCCACCGGGGGTCGTTTTGGTCGGCAGTGCATGACAGCAGAAAAAAAATTTGGTGGGAGGGGGGGGGGGCTGACGCCTCATAAGCCCCCCCCCCCCCCCCCCCCCCGCCCTCTGACTATGCCCCTGCTGCCAACACTCTGCTACAAAGGCAATTCAGCATAATGTGAGAGTGCATCGCAGGCATCTCTGAGAGACGCGCTTTTTAAAAAGCAAA
The DNA here is from genome assembly GCF_023375885.2 of Dermacentor andersoni. Classification (NCBI taxonomy): domain Eukaryota; kingdom Metazoa; phylum Arthropoda; class Arachnida; order Ixodida; family Ixodidae; genus Dermacentor; species Dermacentor andersoni. Next base: position 75,159,633 of record NC_092814.1, read on the forward strand.
ATGAACGCCGTTCTCTGCAGCTACCTAAGCATGTGAAATGTGAGTGGAGTATAAGAGACAATTTGCCATAAGTGTCTAATTTCGTTTGAACGAGAAGAAAGAGGGTTAACCGAGGAGCCCGATTTTTTATTAGTCATATCATAAGAAGCCAATAAACATTGGCACCAAGGACAACATATGGGAAATTACTTGTGCTTAATAAATGAAATAACGAAACGATAAATTAATGGAAATGAAAGTGGATGAAAAAGACTACTTGCCGCAGGTGGGGAACGATCCCCACAACCTTCGCATTTCGCGTGCGATGCTCTACCAATTAGGCTACCGCGGCGCCGTCTCCCCATCCACTTTCTTGGGTATTTATGTTTTCCTAGTAGAACCCCGTGAGTGTTAGCCAGCCCCACCACTCACAAACGTTGGTGGCAGACGTGGAACATCCTTTCTGCCGCAGGCGTCACGAGAACGTGATCTTTCTTGGGTGAAGGCAAACGGTCAATAAACCTACACATGCTACCTGAAGACATCAATGTTGCCATAGTTGTTTTTCCATCCACTTTCGTTTCCATTAATTTATCGTTTCTTTATTTCATTTATTAAGCACAAGTAATTTCCCCTATGTTGTCCTTGGTGTCAATTTCATTTGAGGAACTTGTAATTAGGGAAGTTCCAGCTTCTGTCCTTGTATTAGTACAATCTGAAAAGCTTTGTTTTAGGAAACTCTTTTTGGCATTTTGTTATGTAGCAGGCACCTCTTAGGTGAATGCAAGGAACTGAAAAAGTACAAGGCAAAAGGCAGCTTTATTCCAGTGCTGCACTGAGTCTCCACTGTCTCTTGTTTTCTTGTATTCTCTTCAGTTCAAGTCTGCACCTTCCAAGCACACTTTGCCCTACCTTTGCTACCGAAATGACCTTGCTTGTGTACATCTTTGCTTGTGTATAGTTCAGTTAAAGTCTTTAAGTCATGAGCTATGAGTAGGTTTGTAGACATCTTGTCTTTTGTTCAAGTAGTGAAGTGCTAGTATGGTGACCTCTGACAGTCAGAATTCAGTGACACAGCAAATAAGTTTGTTGAACTTGTAAACTGCAGTTCATAAATAAAATAGCAAGACCTTTTTTGAACTTAGAAGGTATTACTGTTGCTTTAGTGCCCTCGAAGTTAGCATTTTCAAGCTTCTGTGAGCATTAGAACTTCTTTGTTTGGTGGGGTAGGGGGGAGGGTGTAATTAAGCTGGAGGTATTCGATGGTCATATTGAGTAACTTAAATGCTTTAAGTGGTAACAGTTTGTTGGCATGATAGTTATCTTACTGCAATTGTAAGAGAGTTCTGAAAGAAAGGATTAATATTAATTGTCACCACTATAAAGAAGTCTGAGAGAGAAGTTGGAGCTGGCAGAACTGCACAACCCAGTGTCCTTGTCATCTTAGGTACCACAGTAGGAGATATATGTATATAAAGTTCTTTAAGAAGGCTTCCTCATACATTTAAGTTGCCCTACACAAGATAGCTGACTTGACACCTACAGCCCTTTGGCCGTCAATGTTGCATGGAAAGTGCAGTTTCCTCAGACTTTTCAGCACAAGCTTGTGCACTTGTGCTGTTTCTATTTCTATAGTCCATCTCAGTAGTTACTCACATAAGTGTGGAGGTCGGGAATGTTGCTGGCCAATACCGAAGGTGAATTTCCTGTCATCGGCTTGCTCCCTTGATGCCAAATGATTGCAGTTAATTCATCTAGCAGAAGCGGTGAAGAACGCGCCGCAGTGTGCTTAGGTCAAAGTCGTTTAGCTCTTTCACACTCCCTTTGCCCTTGCTTTTTACTAATTTTTTTTTTTTTACTGCGTTCGTTTCAGGGCCCCTCTAACTTGTACAAGATTTGAAAAATAATCCCGTTGGATATTTGCCCGGCATGGTAGCTTAGTTGCTATGGCATTGCACAGCTGAGCTTGAGGTCATGAGTTCGATCCCGGTCGCGGCAGCCGCATTTTGATGGGGGTGAAATGCAAAAACACCCATCTACTTAAATGTAGGTGCACTTCAAACAACCTCAGGTTGCCAAATTAATCCGGAGTCCTCTACTATGGCATGTAATGCCCCATAATTTAATTTTAAAGTGGGAATTCTTATGCAATGGCTATTCAATGATAGCTATACTATACTTGATGAACTCGTAAGCACAATGCACTTCCTTGATGAAAAAGAAGTTGCTTCGAGGAGCTCTGTCTGGGAATATCTAGCAATCAGTGTGCACTGTGATGGAAAACAAGAGGCTTTGGCATCTGCAATGAGCATATTTTTTATTCATTAGCATTGTGTATCTTTGTTGAAATACATGTTACAATAGGCACCGTTACATTAGGTGTAAATGCAGACGAGCATTTGAAATAACTTGAAAGCTGTTAGACAAATAAGGTGGAATTAGGAACCCGTTAGTGTTTAAAAGAATACATTAGATGTCCATTCACAACCTTTGAGTCTGGTTGGTGTTATTTGATGCCACGTCCATCTTGTTGCCAGAAATTTTTTGAAATTTAAGCTTTTTTGTTTATTTGTTTTTTTGATTGAATGAAAAGAATAAGGGAAATCGAGGGGCTCGGTTTTTGTTAGTTACAACTATGAAGCCAGGAAAAGAACAAGGGAAATTAGCTGTTCTTTCTCATTTATGTGTAGATATAATAAGTAAAAGAAATAAAGGGGACAAAGGGGGGACAACTTCTTGTAGCTTGTTTGCAATAATAATGTCAAGAGAAAAATTCTGCGCTCTATGAAAGAATCGATTGCTGGAAGGTGTTTATACTATGTAAAGATTATGGATAGATTGGTACAGCTACGAAGAACAAAATGGTAATTCTTGTAGCGTTGGTGACCTGCTGAAATCACAGGATTTGCTGCTACAGCATGGTTATATTGTGCCAAATCTCTAATTTGTCAACGTTAAGATTTTGGGCTCCATTACACTTCCTATTTGCAAGAATTAAGCATGACAAGTTTAATTTGTGTGTAGTAGTGAGGCCACATTGTGGTGTGTCTAACTTATCAACTGGGTGTACACTCTTGGAAAAAAGCATGTGGAACACAGGCTCCCTGAGAAAACTTAATTTCTTTGTAATTCAGGTGCACAAACTGAAATGGATGATTGTGCTGCAAAGTTCGAAATGCCCAATTTGGACTACAGTCCTCAATTTCGAGTCGCATTCATAGGTGGAAAAGAAATCTGCTTTACTGCGGAATCCCTGGTCCATATACTTTCACTGTCATAAATTTTGGCAAACAGAACTTTATTTTACTGGGGGCTGAACAGTAGCCGAAAATTCTAATGTTAAATTGAATATTGCGTATATTGTAATTTTGTTTCATATGAACAGAAACAAGCAGCTTACAAATTGCCTGCTTGTTGACAACATATAAGTGTATCAACTAACAGCAATGAACAGCCTAGCTTATGAGCAAAATTTGGTAAATAGCAGTGTGCTGAATATTTTTCTTACTTTTGGCTTAGTTTAAAACATTTTGTGGTGTATGTTGTTGTGTATATGTTGACTCATGTGTGTCGTGTGCCTACACAATGCATACTGCATGAGAGTTAAAAAACAGTTGTGCTTAAAGGGGCTGACAACCATTTTTTATGGTACCCATTTTCTTTAGTGCAAGGAAAAGCTTACTGGTCTGAGTGTCCAATCATACAGTGGTAACATGCAAAATGCCGTGGAACATTTTTTAGCAGAATTTTCCGATCTGCTTTGAGAATGTAGTCATGCTGAAGAAACATGCTGGAAACAGTGTTAGGTGAGTGTGATGGCGATTATAAGCCAGCACTGGTGGGAAGCAGACAAGTGCAGCTCTAGCTGTACGAAGGTAATATCGTGTTTATCAAGCCAATGTTCCTGCGGTTCATGCCTTATGAAGTGTTGAATTATATTTACAATAAGTGGTGTACGAATCTATGTCTCAGTGACGGCTCCCACCAAGTAACAAACTGATCTCAAAGGCTGTGCTTTTGCTGGCTGGATGCACCAGGCTTTTCTTTTTAGCCAAGCGCAGTGGTAGGATGTGCCTGTAAATATTATTGCAGTGCCGGCACCTATTCACTGCACAATTCGTCATTGGCAGTTGATATCTTGTAGTGACCTCAGAACTCGTTAAAGAATCCCAGGTGATCCAAATTTCCAGAGTCCTCCACTACAGCGTGCCTCATAAGGTCATGGTTTTGGCACATAAAACCCCAGAATTTAATTTTTTAGAGACCTCAGAACTCTGGGTACTAACTCGCAAACTCATGTGCGCCATGATGCATTGAACGTCTCTGCCCGCTCCGCTGCTCCATTCATTACCACGAAGGCAGTGTTGCTCATTAATGCGCACTTCTTTTTTACTTCGTAATATGCATAAAATAAAGTGCAAAAGCTTAATAATATGCGAACTGCAATTTCAACCAATAATTATGCTGTGCTTAATAACAGCCGACTTACATACATTAATCTCTTATACTACATCCGAAGTACCACGGCTTCACCACCAGGCTGCGCCATCTACTGATTTTTGAGACTTTCTTTGCCAATTTAAAATTATCATTCCTACTTAAATCATGAACAGTGTGCTGGATTCTATCGCTATAAATCATGGTCGTTTCATTACCATCAACATCTCGCAACACATTCTGGCCAGTTGTGAGTCCCTTTAAGAAATGATGCACAGCTTTAAAATGAAACCACCACAAAGCAAACATAAGTGATGCAATGCGTCTGTGCTTGCTAAGGCTTGAAAAATTTACATAACTAAGTGGGCATTGTATCTGTTGTTTATGTTGATGGTCATATATCCAAATGCTGGGAATTGAAGTGCTGAATAGAATTACTTGGTTGACTGTTAGTTGATATGAATTCAGATTTTCAGTGTTCATGAGAGTTTCAAAAATATTTTACAAATGTGAGACATTTTGAGGAAAATAACAATGCTTGTGAATGTGCAGGAGCAAAGCATGTGTACAATTTGCAATCACACTTATGTGCAGTTGGAGCTGTGGGGGCCACGTATGCTGCCAAGTCCATCGTAACGAAATTTGTGTCGGCTCTGGCTGCCTCGGCTGATGTATTAGCCATGGCCAAAATCGAGGTGAAGCTGAGTGATATTCCGGAAGGCAAAAATGCTACCTTCAAGTGGCGGGGAAAGCCACTGTTTGTACGTCATCGGACAAGTGAGGAGGTCAGCAGGGAAACTTCTGTTGACTTGAGCTCTCTGCGAGATCCACAGGACGACAAGGAACGTACACAGAACCCAGAATGGCTGATTGTATTGGGTATGTATCTTCTTTGAAAATTTCTCATAGTACTTCAGAGACATTGCAACACCTGAAAGTTGCAACCTTGGAGTGCAAGGCAGCCAAGGTTTTTCACTCAAGGTAATATTTGGTTGCATATTATGAAATGATTGTATTTGGCTTCAACAAGCTTGCTGATTTGCACTTTTTTTTAGTGATCCTGATAACTACTGAAAGACTTCTTAGCACAGGAAACATTATCTTCTATGGTTAATATTAATAATTTTTCTTAATACATGTAGTTGTGTCTTTGGTTGTCTGCATCTAATCATTGCAAAAGAGGGCATGCCAATGAGGCACAGGCAAGAAAAAGAGCAGCGTGAAATTTGCCTTATATTGTCATGGCCTGTCAAGGTTGTTCTTTTTTAATCAGTGCTTATGTACTTATTTGGCATAGTCAGGCCTAGTCTTTACATTGAAAGAAAGGTTTCAATTGCAGAAGAGATCTAAGTCATGGTCTGTAAGTATAGGGTTTAGTGCATATTATTAATGCACTTGACAACTGTGTCATTTGCACAAGAATTTTGACTTTTGCAGTAAAATTGTGCGAACGAAATGTTGCTTTGATGCTTGGAGCAGTGTATAGGGGGTATGCACTACGCTTGATCTGCGAGGTGGCAACAGCATCACCAAGTTAGCTGCGCCATATTGCCGGTCACATCATTTATGCAGCATCAGAGAAATACCGAAAATTTATCTTGTGTGAACTGCTGATACCTGTACTGGTAGCTCGTTAAAGCCACTTTTGGCATTAATAAGTAGTTGCTATATTGGCACACACCCACAGCGGTGTTTTGTGCACTGTGCCATGGGGGCTTGTTTGTTTAGCATAAAGTCTTTGTACGGTGTATCTGCATGTCCATAAAGACAATATGTGCTGTAGGTGTGCGTGAACAGATTTGCAGCATTATGGTGATCTGTGCTGTGTTTGGCTGCAACAGTCACATGAGAAAGAAGCCTGGTGGTCAGCATATTACCCAGGCTGGGTTCTCGATACCTAAGGTGATCAAGCATTAGTACCAGAAGAAGGCAGAGCTAACATCACAAAGAAGGACAATGGGGTTTCAGCTACATTAACCACCATGGCAGACTGCACGGGGACGCAATACAAAGCCTGTGGAAAGCATTTCATTTCTGGTGAATCATTTCATTTCTGGTGAATCAACATTAGCATTTCTTTGCACGATGTAATTGGACACAACACACAGTGGGCTCTGTAATGCGGGTGGTTAGGTATGTATACAGTGGTGGGAGGTTAAAAATTAATACCTCATACTTATTTCTATTGAAAGCAAGGTGTTTCTCCCGAAAGCAGGGTGTGCTTCTCGTAAGCACTGTTAAACACATGCACAGTGCCCTACGCTTTATGAAATGCATAAGAACACCCATTTGAAGGCCCTACATTCATTAATTTGCAAGCTTTGAGTTGCTCACATGACGCAAAGCTTGTAGTGTTCACCAGACTTGTGTACATGTTCAAGAAAAAAAAGTAACGAATTACAATTACCACTATAAAAACGTAATTGAGCAATTATTTTAGTATTTTGGCAAATTTTTTGCCTTTGCCAATTACTTGCCTTGTTACGTACCGCTCCTTTCTGTAGTGCCTTCGGGCCTTGAAACTATGTATAATAAATAAATAAATAAATTACTGAAGTGTAATCATTACACATACATTACTTTGCTCTCAATCTTTAACATTACACAAATGCAGTAAATAGAACGAGCTGGCCTAGATCTTTTATTGCGTCTTCTGCAGCCCGTCACATGTCCTTGTTCTTCGCTAGCTATTACTTTTAAAATTCTGTAGGATGTGAGACACCAGCACTGAGAGAGAAAACTCACTCGGTGTGCATGTTGGAGGGAAGAGTGGTGTTGTAATTTGTGAACACTTTGTGCACAAGATTCTGGTTACCAACTGATAGAATGCTCGTGTCTGGTTCCTATATCAAGTGCAGCGCTTCATTGCTGCTGGGGCTCAGAGAAAGTGCACCTGGCAGGGTAATGAAAAGCTTTAAATGTTGTTCTTATGCGATTTCCTTTGCATAGCGTTCAAAGTGTCCATCGATATCCAGCCGAAACAGCACTTATTCAAATCATCGGCCAACATCTGGTGTAGTATTAAAATGAGGAAACAAATATCTGGTGTAGTATTCGAATGAGGAAACAAATACTGGCGGTTGGGTTTGCTCATCTGAATATGCGCACATGCGAGGCTGCTGCAGGGCACAACCATGGGTATTTTACTCTAGTTCCCACCAAATTCAAATGCTCGAATCTGTGTCACCTCTTACAAAGTAAAAAAAAAAAGTATGGGGTTTTACGTGCCAAAACCACGATCTCGTTATGAGGCATGCCGTAGTGGGGGACTTCGGAAATTTGGACCACCTAGGTTTTGTTAACATGCACCTAAATCTACGTACACAGGTGTTTTTGCATTTTGCAGTTACAGAGTAAAGAAAGTAATTGACCAATTTTGAAACTGAAAAATTGTAGTTGATTACAAGTCATTCATTACATGTAATTTGTGACGTACATGTCTAGTGTCCACAATGAAGTCCTTAAAGTCAGTGAGGTCCACATCATGCTGCTTTGTGTTCAAGTGGGTCAGCGCAGGTGCACTTCTTTTTCATAGCGTAATATTTCTGGTCGATTCAACCCACGTGTATATGTGCTTGAGCTCATCGTTAGCAAATGTTGTACGAATTGAGAGTGAAAACTAACAGAGACATCAACTAACTGTGTTTTGGCAGCAGCTTACATACAAATGCGTGAAATCATGATCGGCAATATGGCGACAACTGTGGATTTGCTCCTTAAGAATGACATCAAATGCCTACCTGCTATATGTGACATAATATTCCATAGAAGCCTACATGTCCTTTAATGGCTGCTTATGGGTGATGCCTGAGTGCCATAAACATCTCGCTGGGCCAACTGCTTGAGAAAAATTATGCTGCATATTTTATGATGGCTGAAATGTTGTGCACATTACTTTTTGGCAGGAAATATCAACATTTTTATTTCAGGCTTGATACGCCAAGTCGGCGTGTTATGCCCCCTCTAGCTAGAGTTCATGCCCATGCGAAATGACTTCCGCACACCGGAGTGCTGTGTGTACTGGGGCCTGAGACATGCCTCAGAAAGCAAAGAAATCTTTACATTGAAACAGTGCTTGTTGGCTTGGGAAAATTCCATCAGTGCAACATACTCGTTAAGACACATCACATGCATGTCAGCTTCGAAACAGCATGAAATCACTGTTCGGCACTTGACAGAGCATATAACAAGGCACAGAGTTGCAACAAATGCTACAAAAGGAAGCACCTTGTTTAGCTGATCTTGCTAATGCTACATAGCATTGTTGAGCACAAGAGTTGTTGGCAAAAGAAAGTAAATGAGAATATTTACTACAACATGGCACCACACTGGAAGACAAATGACTCTAACCATTCAATATTTATAGCCCTCATTCTAATAGAAACCACTTCACTGATGAGCCTCCATGTGTTTTTCATGTATTCAGAGTGTTGGGTTCACACAAATGTTGAACTGGGTACGTATATCACGTGTATGTGTCCATAGGACCAACGCACATCTGTTAATCCTTTGTTAAGGAAGCAGCAAGTTTATTGAAATAATTGACCAAAACCATGGTCCCATTTCCACTAACTTAGCACACATGCCACCTGTAGCACACATCCCCCCCCCCCCTTCCTTTCCCCATGCTTGCGCAGGAAGACTGCACTCAAGGCATACATTGCACTTGGACTTTACACTGAGCATGACACTGCTCTTATATGAAATTTGGCACTCTTATACGAAAGTACTTGTATATATGCAAACTATATACAGGGCATCTCACTTAACCTGAGCCAAACGTTAAAAATATACAAATGCTACATAGCTAGGCAGGAAGAAGGTAATGTTGTTTTCTGCCACTTGGAGATACTCAGATTACTTTTTGCATTCTGCCTAATGAGTCTTAATAAATCAACTTCTCAATTATTACAGTTAGATAAAAAATGTCAATGAGAAAATTGTAGAGCAACATGGGAAACTCCTGACACAGCTTTCTGTTGCTCAATACGTGCTACATAAAAATGTTTTTCCAAGCATGAAAGGAGCCCGCTAATACACGCAAAGTACCTCAAGCGTCCAGTCACGCGACAATTTTGAGTGTATTCACACACTTCTTTCGCACTCTGAAAAACACCTTTATGTAGCACGTATTTAGCAAAAGAAAGCTGAATTGGGAGCTTTTCATGTTGCTCTACAATTTTCTCGTTGACACTTTTAATCGAATTATAATAATTTAGAAGTTGATTAGTTAAGATGAAGTATCTAATTAGGCAGAATGCAAAAAGTAATCTATCTCCAATCGACAGCAAACAACATTACCTTGTTTCTATCCAGCTACATAGCATTAGCATATTTTTGAAGCTTGAGTCAAGTTACATAAAAGAAGTATAGTACTATTCTTCTTTACTGTATTTACAAGTCGCTCTTGAAAGTTTTGTGGAAGCAAATTGTGGCTGCTATTTGAGCATTAATCACGGCTGGGATTACGGTAAACTTTTCTGCTCTGTTTATATTCCAAATGCACCATTAGCCCTCGGTGAAAGGTCAAAATGGCTCACAGCCCATATGGGCATGGCCCAAGCCATTTTGACCTAAGATATAGGGCTAATGGCATATTTGGAATAGTTTCATGTTATCCTGGCCCTTATTTCAGCTTTTTAAATCAAGTAAATGTGTCTAACAGTGTATCGAATTACTTTTAATGTAGAAGAGCAATCAAATGTTGCCTTGGCAGGCAACAGGAAGCACGTCACTTTGATTATACAGTGGTATCTTGTAAAAGCATTCCTATCTGGTGTTAATGGTTGCCCTTCTCCTCCTCTTTTTATTTATGATGCACTGGAGGGTATGACTCTCCACAGGTGCCAGGCAGTGCTTGCAGTATTCCATCCAGTAACACGATGTCATGCTGCGCTTTCTTCTTTCTGGTTGCATTCCAAATCTTGGCATAGACAGCCACTATCTTTGACAGACATCTGTCATCCTAAGCCCTGATTGAATCCTGTTGTAGGCTTCAATAAGACAGCATCAAAGTCATCAGCAATGCATGTGTAGCTGCAGGGTGGGGCGAAGTTGAGTGGGCACCATTAAAACAACCTAAGCATGAGTGCTGCTTAGGCGAGAGACACTGTCTAGGGAAAATGCAGGTTTTGGAAAGTGATGTGTGCAAGTTGTCAGACTGTATAAATCTGTGTAGTATTCATAATGACACAGGCTAAGTATCACCACTACCTTAATATAGAGTGTACGTAGTATAAATAATTGACTTAATATTTATTAATGCGATAAGCTTTCTTAGGATACTTAACGCACCTTCTGGTGTCTATCTGCCTTTCCCAGTCATGTCTCTGTTTTCTCACCTACTTGGGTCACTGGGGTAGTTCACAGTCTAATTGGTAGAGCATTGGGCTGCTGTCCTGAGGAAACTGAGTTCGAACCCAACTATTGGACCAACTTTGGTCACTGGGTATGTGCAACTGGTAAAGTGCGTTTTTCAGTGAACCTCTCTGATGCCGACTTGTGTCACCGGGTGTGTGCCGCTCTTCAGTGAACCTCTTTGACACAAACTTGGGTCACAGGATATGTGACCCAAGTTGCAAAAATCTTTGTTTACATGGGTGTAAGAAATTAGATGCCAGGGCAATGTCCAGGCGTGTTCGTGTTCTAGTATGCTTAATGATGCAGAGAAGTTGTCATCTTGTGTGTCAAGCAAGTTAGCTTGGCTTGTTGGAACAAATTGGAATACACTGTCTTTCAACATAATTACAGGCATGTGGCTCACTGCATTTGCTCACTTTATACTGGTCTGCTCTCTCTGGTTTGTCCTTGCACCTGCTTCCACTTTTTCTATTCCGCTGCTCACGATCTTCAAGATCGTGGCCAATATAATTTCGTGATTTTTGGCACATGTGAAGCTACGAAGGGAGGGTAAGGATTTGAGATGGCCGTAAAAGAGACAGGTAACCTTTGTTGATATTGTTGTAATTAGAGGAGCAGTATAATATTTCACTTGAATGTTCATTATTGCAGTCTTAAGTATGGTGGTTTTATTTGCCTTATGCTAACATTTTAGGGCCTCGTTGAAGGCTTCAGTTGAGTGCTTTAAGTGTTGTGTAGCGTTATAGTCATCTTAGTAGTGGTAATGTTCAATTTTACATACTATCGGCATGAAATGTAACGTGAACAGTGGAACATGTTTTTGAAGCATAACTGAAGTCGCAGTATGCGCTGTCAGGCAGTCATCGCCAAAGACAGGTGCACACGTCCACTTTGCTTGTTAGAGTGTGAGGATGCCTGCCCTACTGCCATAATTTTCTGTGATTTTCGTTTTCTTGCCTTTAAATAAAAGAAAACAGAAGCTCAACTCCTGCAGTAGGGCAAGCATTTTCACCCTGCAGGCAAATTGAATGCTTATGTGCCCGTCTCAGGTGACGACTGGCCAATGGCAAGCACTGTATGTATGGTTATCCGTCGGGCACGCTCTTCGCTCTTCACATTTCATTCGAAGGGATAGTACATTAAATATCCTTTGTTGTACTGTGTTTACAGATAGCATAGATAGCGTGTAATAAATGGAACACTGAACCACCCCTTTGTGCTGCAGCTGGTAGCATTGAAAGGAACTAGAGGGTTTGTGAACTTAACTTGTACTGAATGCAAGGTAAGCCTTCTGGTATGGCCTCTGGATCATTAGCCTTTCATTTCATGTTGCACATGGATATGTGCCTGTAAAAAAGTGACACATTGGTGGTTGTTCTCTATGAGTCTGTGTTCGTTCCATTTTCACTTTTCATGTAGAACCTTGTTTCTGATGGTTATGCATAATCTTGTGCATACTTCTGCAGGTGTCTGCACTCATCTAGGCTGTGTACCTATTGCTAACGCGGGAGACTTTGGTGGCTACTACTGCCCATGTCATGGCTCACACTACGATGCATCTGGCCGCATCCGCAAAGGGCCAGCACCTCTAAACCTTGAGGTGCCTCCATATGAGTTTACCAGTGACTCAACAGTGCTTGTCGGCTAACAGATTTAGATGTAGACTAAAACTCCCGGCACAGCTGGTCTGCACTGCATGCAGCTGTGTTCTGGAACTGTAGGCACCTGCCAGTAAAGCTACATTGTTCAAGTTTTGTCTGAGTGCTTGTTCTTGCATTGGACTTCACAGGTTTTGTTGCATCTAAATGTTTTACTGGCTGTGCTAGCCGTTGAAACTTCAATTGACTGTGGCTTAGTTTAGCCATTTGTTTATGGGACAAAAATATGGTGTCACAATAGTCAGTGTTACAACAAGGGCTGGCTTTATCTGTAAGTATAATGTTGCTTATTGTTTGTCTGTACTTCAAATCTGTTGTACTAAGCACAATTTCTTTTTGAGAAACCTGTACTGATAGCACTTAATCAACCCAATTTGGCCTCCGTTAAGGTATTGCACCAATCATGGTAGCACATGAAGTTAAGCAACTAGTGCATAGCTCATGGCCAAGCCTGTTCTGGAAACTTGTACTATATGCCTACATGGAGTTTTATCCTTATGCCTAAAGACACTAAAAATGGATGATGCATACTTATACAAAACTGAACAAGATATTGTATGCATAAGAAAAAGCCATAAAATAAAAGAAGCAACGCACGTTAACAACATAGCACATCACAGAGAATACATTCTGACGATCCAAATCACTCATCAGGGGAAAGGAGGACAGAATCATGCAGCAGTGCATTCTAATCTGTGATTGTATTGGGGCAAAATGAATACTTATAAACATTCGTGTGAGTAGAAATAGGTTCAATAAAGTGTTGATGCCTCTGACGAGATTTTTCAAATGATTGTTTAGTCATGTATTCTTAGGGATCAGTGCCTAGCTTCGAGAAATATAAGCGGCTAAGAAACATAATTCTAGCAATTCTGCGTTCTTTTACACATTCCAGCTTTGCTTCTTGCTACATAGCAGATAGAGAGTCCTTCCGTTTATAGTGGCTATATATAAAACAAGCCGCTAATCTTAGAATTTTTTCTATTTTTTCTATATCTACTGTTGTGTGAGGGTTCTACACAATACAAGTACTCAAGAGAAGGTCTTACTTATGGCTTTGTAAGCAGTGTTTCTTAGTTCGTTTGGTGATTTTTTAAATTTGTGTTTTAGGAAGCCTAATTTTTTACAAGCTGAAAAGAATATGTTATCTATTTGCGCAGTCCATTTAAGTGTGGATGTAATCTTAATCCCTTAATACTTATACATTTGAACACACTTATCACAATATTCAAGTACGATGAAAATTACATTGTTATAACCGGGTTGCATGAAAAAAAAAATTCATAAAGGGGGATGGTGTAGCTGTTCTGAGAAAACTATAATGGCGGAGAGGCCAGTTTCCCTCCCCACCACTTTTCTCCATCCGGCTTCTGACTGTGGGGACTCGTTTAATTAACTGTTTAACTCTCCTTCCATGCATGCTCCGATCGCGTGTTGTTAACAAGCCGTGGCTGTCAAGAATGGCACTGCTGTAACAACTGCAAACAGGGGTCACGAGTGGCAAGTGACATACGAGCTCCGCTGAGGCACCTCTTTGGTGACCCTAAAAGCCACCTTTTAAAGAATGCGGGAATATTGCTGCGACAGTATCTCGGCTTGAGAAATCCAGAAGAAAGGCTGGGACAAGATTGCCACAAGCATCTCGCCACGTACTTCCCACTGGCTTGCACGAGAAAACCCCATGTCTGTCAGCCTTGCCCGTGCCAACATCCTTCTCCAATTCATACAGATGCTCCAAGTAGTGCAGTGGAAGGTCCCTCGTGAAAACAAGCCCCTGAGGGACTGAATCGATCTACAGGGCCTCCCGCATGAACATTGCTGAGGCAGCCTGCCCTACCGTGGCAGTGCTGCTGCTGTCACTCTCACTATCCGATGCAAGCACATTTGCAACAATCGTCTGATCAGTTAGAAGCACTTCATTTCCGAATCTATAGCAGTGCATTTTCTTTTCACCGGCAACATTGTGTGTTGTCGATGATCAGCGGGCAGATCAGCCATCTTTCATTTCGGCAGTGAGTCAAACGAGGCTGAGAAACTACGTGTCCAGAAACGATTTTTGATGCAACAAACAAAGACGAGCACGAGCGACTTAGTCCGTTAGCAGAATTGCGCAGAATGAGGGCCCAGCAAGCAATCTGAGAGCAGCCGCAATGCCGGCAGCATTGTCAGCGCAGTTGACACATTCCATTCATGTTTTGGAGGGTGGTGTAGCGCATAGCTATAGGCGCAGCCCATTCGTGTTCGGAGGGGTGGAAGGGCGAAGAAGTGCGCGGTGGCAGTTGGGGTGGCGGGCAATAGTGCAGCGGCTCGCATTTCACTTTTTTCTTTTCAAGGATTTTGCATACCATTACCCTTCGGCACGGACACCCAGCAGCCAGACTTCATCGTAATAGAGACTTTTAGCGTGTCCGGTATTCCGGCAAGCGCAGGCGGTTTGCCGGTTTAGTGGGGGCGTAAACGTGAGCGGCCAGATTGGTGGCACCAGCTGGTGGCGCAAAGCTCAACCACACAAACACAAAGCTAATTACTATATTCTGCTTAGCTGCTGGTGTAAATTTTCGACAGTGGCGTAATCGTGTTCACAATTATGCCGCTGCCAAAAATTTGCACCAGTAGCGAAGCAGGATATAGTGGGTAACTGCAGTTTTAGCTCTGTGTTTGTCTGGTTGAACTCAGCGCTACCAGGCGGCTGCACTGCTCTGGCCGCTCACGCTTCATCATCATCATCATCAGCCTAGTTACGCCCACTGCAGGGCAAAGGCCTCTCCCATACTTCTCCAACTACCCCGGTCATGTACTAATTGTGGCCATGTTGTCCCTGCAAACGTCTTAATGCCATCTGCCCACCTAACTTTCTGCCGCCCCCTACTATGCTTCCCTTCCCTTGGAATCCAGTCCGTAACCCTTAATGACCATCGGTTATCTTCCCTCCTCATTACATGTCCGGCCCATGCCCATTTCTTTTTCTTGATTTCAACTAAGATGTCATTTACCCGCGTTTGTTCCCTCACTCAATCTGCTCTTTTCTTATCCCTTAACGTTACACCTATCATTCTTCTTTCCATAGCTCGCTGCGTCGTCCTCAATTTCAGCAGAACCCTTTTCGTAAGCCTCCAGGTTTCTGCCCCGTAGGTGAGTACTGGTAAGACACAGCTGTTATACACTTTCCTCTTGAGGGATAGTGGCAACCTGCTGTTCATGATTTGAGAATGCCTGCCAAACGCACCCCAGCCCATTCTTATTCTTCTGGTTATTTCAGTCTCATGATCCGGATCCGTGGTCACTACCTGCCCTAAGTAGATGTATTCCCTTACCACTTCCAGTGCCTCGCTACCTATCGTAAACTGCTGTTCTCTCCCGAGACTGTTAAACATTACTTTAGTTTTCTGTAGATTAATTTTCAGACCCACCCTTCTGCTTTGCCTCTCCAGGTCAGTGAGCATGCATTGCAATTGGTCTCCTGAGTTACTAAGCAAGGCAATATCATCAGCGAATCGCAAGTTGCTAAGGTATTCTCCATCAACTTTTATCCCCAATTCTTCCCACTCCAGGTCTCTGAATACCTCCTGTAAACATGCTGTGAATAGCATTGGAGATATCGTATCTCCCTGTCTGACGCCTTTCTTTATTGGGATTTTGTTGCTTTCTTTGTGGAGGATTACGGTGGCTGTGGAACCGCTATAGATATCTTCCAGTATCGTTACATATGGCTCATCTACACCCTGATTCCATAGTGCCTTCATGACTGCTGAGGTTTCGACTGAATCAAATGCTTTTTAGTAATCAATGAAGGCTATATATAAGGGTTGGTTATATTCCGCACATTTCTCTATCACCTGGTTGATAGTGTGAATATGGTCTATTGTTGAGTAGCCTTTACGGAATCCTGCCTGGTCCTTTGGTTGACAGAAATCTAAGGTATTCCTGATTCTATTTGCGATTACCTTAGTAAATACTTTGTAGGCAATGGACAGTAAGCTGATCGGTCTATAATTTTTCAAGTCTTTGGCGTCCCCTTTCTTATGGATTAGGATTATGTTAGCGTTCTTCCAAGATTCCGGTACGTTCGAGGTCATGAGGCATTGTGTATATAGGGCGGCCAATCTTTCTAGGACAGTGTTCCCACCATCCTTCAACAAATCTGCTGTTGCCTGATCCTCCCCAGCTGCCTTCCCCCTTTGCATAGCTCCCAAGGCGTTCTTTACCTCTTCCGGTGTTACTTGTGGGATTTCAAGTTCCTCTAGCCTATTCTCTCTCACCTTATCGTCGTGGGTGTTACTGGTACTGTATAAATCTCTATAGAACTCTTCAGCCACTTGAACTATCTCATCCATATTAGTAACGATATTGCCGGCTCTGTCTCTTAACGCACACATCTGATTCTTGCCTATTCCTAGTTTCTTCTTCACTGCTTTTAGGCTTCCTCCGTTCCTGAGAGCCTGTTCAATTCTATCCATATTATACTTCCTTATGTCAGCTGTGTTACGCTTGTTAACTTCGAAAGTTCTGCCAGTTCTATTCTAGCTGTAGGGTTAGAGGCTTTCATACATTGGCGTTTCTTGATCAGATCTTTCGTCTCCTGTGATAGCTTACTGGTATCCTGTCTAACGGAGTTACCACCGACTTCTATTGAACACTCCTTAATGATACCCACAAGATTGTCGTTTATTGCTTCAACACTATGGTCCTCTTCCTGGGTTAAAGCCGAATACCTGTTCTGTAGCTTGATCCGGAATTCCTCTAGTTTCCCTCTTACCGCTAACTCATTGATTGGCTTCTTATGTACCAGTTTCTTCCGTTCCCTCCTCAAGTCAAGGCTAATTCGAGTTCTTACCATCCTATGGTCACTGCAGCACACCTTGCCGAGCACGTCTACATCTTGTATGATGCCAGGGTTCGCGCAGAGTATGAAGTCTATTTCATTTCTAGTCTCACCATTCGGGCTCCTCCACGTCCACTTTCGGCCAACCCGCTTGCGGAAAAAGGTATTCATTATCCGCATATTATTCTGTTCTGCAAACTCTACTAATAACTCTCCTCTGCTATTCCTAGAGCCTATGCCATATTCCCCCACTGACTTGTCTCCGGCCTGCTTCTTGCCTACCCTGGCACTGAAATCGTCCATCAGTATACTGTATTTTGTTTTGACTTTACCCATCGCCGATTCCACGTCTTCATAGAAGCTTTCGACTTCCTGGTCATCATGACTAGATGTAGGGGCATAGACCTGTACAACCTTCATTTTGTACCTCTTATTAAGTTTCACAACAAGACATGCCACCCTCTCGTTAATGCTATAGAATTCCTGTATGTTATCAGCTATGTTCTTATTAATCAGGAATCCGACTCCTAGTTCTCGTCTCTCTGCTAAGCCCCGGTAGCACAGGACGTGCCCGCTTTTTAGCACTGTATATGCTTCTTTTGGCCTCCTAACTTCACTGAGCCCTATTATATCCCATTTACTGCCCTCTAATTCCTCCAATAGCACTGCTAGACTCGCCTCACTAGATAAGGTTCTAGCGTTAAAGGTTGCCAGGTTCATATTCCAATGGCGGCCTGTCCGGAGCCAGGGATTCTTAGCACCCTCTGCAGCGTCGCAGGTCTGACCGCCGCCGTGGTCAGTTGCTTCGCAGCTGCTGGGGACTGAGGGCCGGGGTTTGATTGTTGTGTTCATATAGGAGGTTGTGGCCAAGTACAGCACCAGGGTGGCCAATCCTGCTCTGGTGAGAGAGTGCGTTACCGGTTCTGGTCACCGGGATCAGGCCGCACTCCAGGCCTGTTTGTGCAATTTTCTCAACACACGTTTTTTTTGTATTTTCCGGTGGAGAATTGTGCGGCACCGGGATTTGAATCACGGTCCTCTTGCATGGGAGGCGGATACTCTACCGACCCCGCAGGAGTTAAATTAAAAATTAAATTATGGGGTTTTACGTGACAAAACCACTTTCTGATTATGAGGCACGCTGTAGTGGAAGACTCCGGAAATTTCGACCACCTGGGGTTCTTTAACGTGCACCTAAATCTAAGTACATGGGTGTTTTCGCATTTCGCCCCCATCGAAATGCGGCCGCCGTGGCCGGGATCCGATCCCGCGACCTCGTGCTCAGCAGTCTAACACCATAGCCACTGAGTAACCACGGCGGGTCCCGCAGGAGTTGTACGCCTCATTTAACTTACAGTGGTGCCCTATTTGATCAGTCAAGGTGGACCAATCTGAGCTCGGTTATACCGCACGGATGGCACTCGGCTAGAGAACCTGGTATTTATGACCTGCACATGTGTGGCCATACATTATTGAAGATATATATCTTTCTTTTTTTTATTTTAGAAGGGTCCCCCGTACAGTGATAAAATAAAGGAAAAGACATTAAAAATAAAGTAAAAAAGAAAGAAAAAGGGAAAAAAAAAGGAACATAACAGGTGATTTGAACTCATGACCGTTGGATGTTGCCCGGAAAGATAGCTCAGTCGGTTGGTTCGTCAGGCCCCAGGTTACTTTCAAGCGCCATAGCTCCTGCTCCGAGCCTCATACTTACATGGAAAGGGACTAATATTGTCCGCGATAGTCGGTTTTTGCTGATTCCGAGTGGTTGGAAGGCATACTTTCTTGGAAAAGTGGCCGCCCGAGGAGAAGAGCGAACTCGAGCGGCTTTAGAGACAAGGAAAACTGCCTTAAAATATTCAGACTTGAGGGAAAGCTTCGTTATCAAACGATAGCACGGCAATCAGCACTCGAATACGACGAGAGAAATTATTGAGACGTGGAAAATTCCCTTGAAATAAATATGGTTTGCGAGACCAATGCTTGTAAGTATTGAACCTCTTAAAAGATGAGGGGGGAATATGCGCTCACCGAGAGGGCATCGTACGCACGAGACCACCGCCAGGCACCTTACTGAGACGTGGAGGGCTCTGCGGCCGGAAACAAAGCCTCCCTTCTCCGTCGGCCAAGAGGGGAAAACGCGCTTTCCGATCGCTCAAGGTTGCGCGGACATAGTATAACTCTAGCGTCTAGGAACAGCTTAACCAGGTGCGGGGGCGGCACGCATAGCGTGGGAAGCTAGCCGCCAGAAGAGCTATCTCAAGGACTGCTGCTGACGCGGGCGAAATACCTTCGTGTAATTATAATAACCCTAATAGGACTACTTTCGAAAGAAAAAAAGGAAACGGCCCAGAGGGCTATACTACGAGAGCTATGACTGATAATTATCTATATATATATATATATATATATATATATATATATTCATCTCATCTAGGGGATCGCATGCGCGCGCTGTTGCTTTGTCTCTGAGTGTAGTAGTTAAGAGAGCCAGTTAAAGGGCGGAGAAGAAGGAAGGAAAGGAAAGCAAAATTGCAGCGCCGTGGTTTTTAAAGCGCACCCGCAAATCCGGCAATCCGCCCAAACTGCTCCCGTTTGCCGGAATAGCGGACAGGCTAAAAGTCTCTAATAACCAATAATGTGGCATGGGGATATTGTAGTAAGTGGGTTATTTCCCCCTAGAAAACATACAAAAATTGATGGTGCAGCACCTTTTCATTGTTATAACCAATATGTTAAAATCGGTATCATTATAAGTGGGTTTGACTGTATTCCTCTACTTGTTTGGTGATGCTACCGTTTATGTTATACGAAAACACCAGTTTGCTTCTTTTATTAGTAGGGTGCACCTGTACTCTTTTTTTCAAAATTGATAATCATATCCCACTTAGAACTTCATTCTTCCAGCAACTTTAGATTCACGTTAAACTCAAGTTGGCCACAAACAGAATTTATGGTATAAAAGTGACAGTCATCGGCAAACAATTTAACTGAAACAGTTGATTTGACAGAGTCTGCCATATCATTAATATAGATGTTAAACAAGTGCGTATTAGAGATCCTTGGGGTACTCCCGAGTAAACATCTAAATTTCCAGAGCACGATCCATCTATATCTACGCATTGTTTTCTATTAGTCGAATAAGATATGACCCAGTTGATCATTTCGGAAGGTATACCAATTGTTCTCACCTTTGAAATTAGTAGTTTATTGTGAGACACCCTGTCAAAAGCTTTGGAGAAGTCCAAAAATATGTCCACCTGACAATTTAATGCAAAACGTTGGCAAATTCATTAATGCTTTCTGTTAACTGCATGTTATCAGAAAAGTCTCGCCAGATCCCATGCTGTGCATTGTGTATGATATTGTGTTTATCCAGAAAGCTATTGAAATATTTCACCAGAACATGCTAACATAAGCGAGCTTTGCAGCAAAATCACACACACAATAAAGGAGACAACACGGGCACTTACTTCAACTGTTTAATGAGCATAAAAGCAACCTAGATATATAGCCCTCCCAGACCCCAAGTGCATGTGCACGCTAGCACATGCACTGACAGTGTCACTGACACAATGACACTGTGTCAGTGACATGTCTGTTTTTCTGTACGAGGCCGAGCAGAAATTTCTTTCACACTTACTCGGATAACGCGTTTTTTTACCCGAATCAACTTGATGCCTTGCACGCATGCACTTGCACTCGGGGTTTGGGAGGGCTATATACATATGTAGGATGCTTTTATGCTTATTAAACAGTTGAAGCAAGAGCCCGTGTTGTCTCCTTTCTTGTGTGTGGGGTTTTGGCGCAAAACTCGTTTATTATGTAGGGTAACCAACTAGCCTATTCACTCTTCTAAAATGTTCTGACACCTTGCAAGAAATACACATAAGGGAAATTGGTCGTAATTACTAATTTGTACCAGGCTACCCTTGTTAAAAACTGGAACAGTACGAGCCAGGGGCAAATCTGTCTGTACGTTGCCAGTTTTTAAGGACTTGTTAAATATTATGAGAAGAAACCTACCTATCAGCTGTGCGTATCTCTTAAGAAAATAGCTGGTATTTTATCTGGACCTGTTGACTTCTTTGCACCTAACCGTAAGAGTAGTTCAACTACACCCTCCAAGGATATGGACAGATCGCCTAATCCGTCTGTTGTGGGAGTGAAATCACAGTCGTCGTACGGCTTTGGAAACATGCTTTGAAAGTGATAATTAAACATTTGCACTATTTGCCTGCTGTCTCTAATGAAAGTATTGCTCACCTGCTCGATTCGTCGATAGCCCTTGTCCCCCCAAAACTGCCAGAATTTTCGTGGGATTTCTTATGCAAAACTCCCAAGTGTTTCAGTGAAATAATGTTCTCGTGACTTGCATTTTATACTCAAGGGTAGTTCTTAGTTCTTTAAGCACCTTGTCGTCAGCACACTATAATTTCCTGTGACGCTCTAGCCTACATTTTATCTGGAGCATCTCTTTGGTGATCCAAGGGCTTTCTCGGCCAACCTTTTCCAGTGTGTGTGGAATAAGGTTTTCTATACAGTGGTCACACCACAATGCGATCAGCGTGCCTTCCCGTGGCTAATCGGCCCCATCTCCACACATGCTTCCGTGTTTTCCACATGCGCTGCTTTTGTTGTTCCCTCTGTTCGCGTAGTGTTAATCGTTTCGATCGGTCCGGTTGACATGGTCGATGCTTGTACCGATAAATATAGCGTACTGTGGGAACGCTGCGTGCATTAAACGCTGCGTGCATTAATGCACTGACCATGGTCGGGTCATTCACTAAAGGTACTGATATTGGAAAAATCGAATATCAGATATTCGATTCGCGAGTCAAATGAAAAACTCCAGGAGGTCAAAAGTGACCTGGAGCCCTCCTCTAGTTCTCTCATAGTTTCCACTAGTTCAGTAGTCTCTCATAGCCTGAGAGTTGCTTTCGGACGTTAAACACCATGAATCAATCAAACTGACGACAATTATCAGAGGACTTCATTTTGCGTTTGCTGAGATGTGATACACCGACAGTTAGGCCGTAATACGATAGGACTTCACTAGGACTGAACTTAAAAAAATTTCGAGTATGCTACTGCTGTGTAAACAACGAGAAGAAAGGGGGTTAACCGAGGGGCCCGATTTTTATTAATATGATAATAAATATCGGCCCCTCAGTTAACCCCCTTTCTTCTCGTTCATTACATAACGAAGGTCTCGAATCCGGCAACATTGATGCCTTCAGGTAGCATGTGTGAGTTTATTGACCGGTTGCCTTCACCCAAAAAAGACCACATTCTCGTGATGCCTGCGGCAGAAAGGACGTTCCACATCCGTCGCCTAGGTCTGTGAGTGGTGGCGCTAGCTAACACTCCCAGGGTTCTTCTAGGAAACATAAATACCCAAAAAGTGGATGAGGGAACGGCACCGTGGTAGCTCGCTCAATTGGTAGAGCATCGCATGCGAAATGCGAAGGTTGTGGGATCGTTCCCCACCTGTGGCAAGTTGTGTTTTCATCCACTTTCATTTCCATTAATTTATCGTTTCTTTATTTTATTCATTAAACAGAAGTAATTTTCCCTTTTTGCCTTTCGCCAGTGCAGAGTAGCATGTTAAAAGTGCGCTATAGCTTAGGCCGACCTCTCGGTCCTGTAAATTTAATCATCTTTCTCTCTCTCTCTGAGCAAGTAGTATCCTTTATGATGACGCAGCGTCGGCGAAGCTGTGTCTTCAACCAATGAGATCACTGTGGCAAGCCACGTGACTTCCCAGGGCAGCACTTCTCACACTGCGACGAATTGTGGCACGCAGCGTTGTCTGCTTCCATCAACACCGTGGCATGCACGGTCGTAAAATTTCAGCAAAAACGACCCTACGTCAAACCGCTTCATAATGGTTTCTCCAAAAAGTTCCAATTGGGGTTCAAGAAATTTATCAGTTTGGTTCTGGTTCGACTAAAAATATGGTTCAGCTTCGGTTTTCAGTTAAGTACCAGATCGTTTTGACACTCTGCTGCTGATGCTGCTGACTGTGAGCGCAGTGTTAGTAAGTCGTGCATAATTACTGCCTGAATCAACACGTGCAGCAAAGCCTTTGGAGAGGAGTGCTTGTCTTCTCACGTTACCTATAAACTGGTTTTTTAATCTGCATTGAAAAGCATACGCGAGTTACTACTTGTGCTTGCTTTTTCAAAAAAAAAAAAACAAGAGCGTTGCACTGCATTATCACATTATATTTATTTGTAAAGACCGCCAGAAAGACCCCTCACCAGGTTTGTGCATTGAAAACAGACAAGCGCGGTGCATAGATCACTCAGTGATAATCGTGTCTGCACAGTCCTACTTAGGTGTACACTGTGAAAACTGCTGGTAACTCAAACCACATTACGCACGCCTTTTGAGTTAAACTGAGGAATTTTGCATGAACGACACTCGAAAGCCTTTATAACGATGTGCTTGGGACCTACATAATTCTTCATTATGCAGGTCACTTTGTTGTAAAGATTGTGCACCGCAAGTTGGAAAGTTGGTGCATAAGCAAGTTCAAGTAAATAAAACCTTTATTTAATGTGAATTTGAGATACTTAAAAAAAGTAAGTTGCTAATTTCATTGCACACTCTTTGTCTGACGGAATGTGCGACTGCAGCCGACCTTATTGCACCGTGGTTCATGGCATGTACAACGGTGCAATGCAGCAGGGATGCATGGTAAGGCTGAAGATTGTTGAATGCTGCTATCAGAATCCTTGTTCATTTTACAGGCTCTTCATCACTGTTGCCTTCGTTGACGTTTGTGTGCTTTCTGCCCTAGATAGCCTTGGAGGTGTTTGCAGGTACCATTACATCATGTCATCTTCAATTTGGACGTATTCGTCAGCCGTTATGCCTACTGGTGTGTTACAACAAGTAGCGTACGAGCTGAGCGATTCCTGGAGCAGTGCAGCAGGACCAACACTTGCTGGCAACAGCACGTTCGTCAAGTACATTGCTAGCAATTGTCTTGGCGCAGCTCGGGGGTGTCTTTAGGGGGCAGTGATGGCACTGGTACGTGGAGTTCATTGTAAAGCAACAAATGAGCTGTCAGGGAAGCCTAAAGTCCTTCATTGTACAGGCAAATTCGCTGCAGTGGTCTTTGTTGTAGAAGTGATCGCAATACATATTAAAAATAAGAATTCAGCTGGGACTTAATCCTTCGTTATACAGGTCATTTTGCTGTAGATGCGTTCGACTGTATACAGTATGTGGGGGCATCTGGCTATGAAGAGTGTTTCACGTAACTTGAGCCAAACTTTAAAGATATGAAAATGCCACATAGCTGGACCGAATCAAGGTAATGTTGTTTGCCGCTGCTTGGAGGTAGATTATTTTTTACATTCCCCATAATTACATAATTAGTCCGAATTAATTAATCAACTTCTCAAATATTATAATTAGGTGAAAATTGTCAATGAGAAGATTGTAGAACAACATGAAAAACTCCCGATACAGCTTTCTGTTGCTCAATACATGCTACTTAAATGTGTTTTCCCGAGCGTGAAAGATGCCTGCGAATGCGCGACTGGCCGCTCGAGACACTGCGTGTACAGCTGAGCCCACTTATAATGACCCCACTTAAGACGAACGCTCGCTTATCATGAACAAGTCCGGTGTGACCGTCAAAATATACATCAGGGCTATGGCGCTCGGTCTCAGCTACAACGAACGCCCGTGAGCCTAGCCGATCGGCTACAGCGAACGCCTTGGTGTCGCGGACCACTTTCCACGTGGTGAGAGCTGCCGACCCTGTGCTGTGCACACTCCGAGAATCGGCTTTCCTGCGCCGTTTCGCCGAAGGCATGGAGGAGCAACGATGCAACGAGGGGATCGCCGCGAAAAAGAAAAAAAAAAAGAAAGAAAAATGCTGGCCCAGCACGCATGAGCCACGTGAACATGCAAGTCGAAGGGAAGCCTGAAAGTGACAGCTCATTCGCCACGGGACCTCACTCACCGTCGTTGACGTCAGGGCAGCGGCGAAGTTTTCCACCAATTGACAACATAGCACGTGATCACGTGCTCTCATACCCCCTCTTCTGTTCCCCCCCCCCTCATCCTTAACGCCGCACCGCCGTGCCTCACATGACTGCGCGACTGTCTTTTTCTTGCTTGTGGTTGTGCTGGTTGTGCTAGCGTTGTTTCCTACTGGTATGCTCCCGTGCCTATCTGAGATGGCGGATTCGCCAGCGTCTACTTCGACAGTGAAGCGAAAAGCTTTGGACTTGGCCACGAAACTGTTGATCTTGAAAGACCTTTCCCAAGTGCGGGCATCAAGCGACGCCGAAGCATCGGACGACGACAGCGATCCATCGGAGCCAGCACCTGTAAGTGTGACCACAGCAGTGAGCCATAATGAGGCACTTAGAAATCTTGTGTATTTTAAGGCCTTGGGTGACGAACACATCGCAGCTTTGAACAAGCTTGAAGCCGCCATCATTGAATGTGCTCTGAAGAGGCAGACAACGATCGCCGATTTTTTTCTCAATAAATTTTTGTTTTGATTGATGTCAATTTTTGTGTGTGGCCCACATATCACGAACTTCTGGATACAACAAACGAATTCCGCGTGACGCTCAGGTTCGTTATAAGCGAGCTCGACTGTATATGGGGGTGCCGTCTTGGCACTTTTTCTTGTAAACAGTTGTTCGCTTCCTCCGCCCTGAGAACGGCTGGCTCGGCTCTCAGACATTTCTTCGCAGTGAAACTGAGTAGCTTGGCATATCTACGAGGGCAGGCCTTCCTCATACCCACCAACTCTATTTACCTTGATGTCCTCCTCGCCCACTGCTTCGTTCAGGGTGGGGACATTCTTTGAAGGAGCTATTGCCACCTTGACGGGTATTTATAGCCACTGTCCGCCATTGTCTAGCCCACTTCCCTCAGAACCAGCACATGTTAAACTTGTGTGACTGCCTGGCCGTGGTTTTCATCACAGAGTATCCGGGTGTTGTGTGCAACTGTGCATGAACCACTTCAGGAATGGTTGAAGAATGTTTCACTTTCCAACAGAGCTGAATAGACCTTAGTCTATTGCGGAAGTCAAGTGCAGTAAGTGGCAACCGACAAAGGGATTGTGCGTATGCAGAGCGAGTATAGTGAGCTCAGTTTTTCCTATCGATTAATTTATTGCTGTGCACTTAGTAACCTCTCCTGGAGTCCGTCAGTTTGAAGTGTTCAGCAAGGGGCGACATTGGGCATCCAGTGCTCTGAGAAGCAGTAAATATACTGCCATGTAATGCGAGTAAAGGTTCTGTACCTGCATTATCAAACTCTACAATGACAGTATTTTTGGATGGTGTTAAAATATATTAAGACGTGAACCAAGCACGGGAAGGATTATGCCTTGGTGCTCTCAACCTCACTACATTATATTACAAGCTTCATGCATTATTTTACAGTTGTGACGTTGCCTGCAGGTTCAAATTAAGAGCAACTTTGAACAGAATGGTGCCTACAGTTGGAAGAAGTTGCATTTTCTACTGCTTCCTTTCCTGTAATTATTTACATTTTATGCTGTAGAGCCCGTTTCCCCTCTTCAGGCCAGGGGATGGGAGTGGGGAAGGCGTATTTCGGCTGCCACTGATTGGCTGGCACTGTACCAGTGAGGATACTGGCTGAGGGTGACTGCTTCCATTTCAGTGGTACCCCAGCCCAGCCACTCAGCACTTCGGCTGCATGCCGAAATGGACAGCCCACTAAGTGGGCACAGAATACCCCCCTCCTCCGGACTTGATAGCCAAGTGCAATGAATAAAAAGCCTTCAAAAGTAGGCCCTGTGTGTTCAATACGCTTGTTCTTTTAAACCACCGGTGTCTTCGACGCTAGCGCGAAAATAGCTGAAGTATATTCCCAACACTGACTTAAATACCAAAATTTCCGTGCTTTTATTATTTTAACAATTGCAATTCGTATTTTAATGCTTCGTACGTGATGAAATTTCAGTAAAAATAAAGCGCGGTCACGGTGCGTGGTTAAATGTAATTTGTAGGCACCGTTTGGTTTAAACCGAAAAACACCGATAAAGGTACGCCAAATTTTCTGGGAATTCGGTTTTAACAGAAAGGGGTAAGTGAAAACAACTTTACTAGAGAGCTGAGCCAACGATAAATGCGTAGCTGCGAGCCTGCATGCGCTCCAATGCAATCTTTACTGATTTTTTACTCTCACCCGTTTTGCCTATATCGCTGCGAAGAAAACGAGCAGAGGGTTGGGAGGGTACGCATTGTGGTCAGGGGAGCCCTGGCACAGGCCCTGGTCCGTGCCATTGCAGTCATTGCGATGGATGAACTGTGCAAGCTCACTGACGGTAACGCGATATCGTACGTATGAGCCTTGTCATTGTTTTTTTGTATTCGTTGGAGCTCTTTACTCAAATAATACGAATAAAATCTCATTCCATTCGTGCTCAAATACTAAATGCAAATTCCTAATTCCTGCATAGTTATATCACAGTGTGGCATGCTGCTTTTATTAATTACCAAAGGCTGTATCTCGAAAACTTTGTTATTCTGTGTATTGAACAAAACGACGGTGTTGAAGAGCAGGATCTGCGGACTTGCACGCACACACACCATCTTCCATCTTCACAGAATGGAATGGTTGTCATTTGTTTGAAGTGTCTGATGATGGCAGTTGGTGTGTTTGAATAGATGATTTAGTAAAGACAATGGTTGATGTTCGATTGAGACTTCATTTTGTCAGGGTAGTCTCGATTGCTTTCATGATCACTGTGATATACACTCAGTGGTTCGGCTGCCGCTTTAGAGAGTTCTTTTGGCTAGAATCAAATCGATGCACGTCCGGTGATGCGTGGTAGGTATCATGGGGTTACAGTAACATCGCAGGCTAAACTCTTCCTATATATGATGCATGAGCCATTTCTTCTGTGGCTTAGAAATGTCCACGTTGAAGTCTCCATTGATGATCACAGGTATGGTATCATCCTTTCCAACCCACAGGAAATACGTGGTCATAAACTCCTTTATTTCAGACTTGGAAGTAGCGAGCGAGATGTACACCGTCAAGATCACGATTCCTTCTTCCGTATGTATAGCGCAAACATCCGCACAGTCGGTGACGATTCTGTTCATCCCAAGATCGAATGGTTGCATTGGAATGTCGTTCTTTACGTATACAGCAACATCTGCAGCCCGCCACTCCGCCCGGCGATCCCACACGACTCCGGTGTAGCTGTTGAGCTGGGCAAACGAGTCTGACCACGTTATTCGCTCAAGAAAGCAAACAAGAAAAAAAAATTGTCTCTGTCTTGCCCTCTATTTATGTGAGTTTGCAAACTTTTCTTCGAGAAGAACATTCATTGAGACTGTACGTTATATGATGTGTCAGAACACACACCTCTCGACACACACAACCTTATACAGAATACCGCCCCTACCCCTCCCTCAAGTTTTCCGGTATATTTAGCACATAACATAATTATCGTCCTTGAGATGGATAATTCGAAGAGGCGGACATTACTAGCTCAAGAAATCGAAACACGTATTCAACTAATTAACAGAATTTCATAATTCATAATTAGTTACCTTACGGCACATATTGCAATTTACGAATTGTAGCCGGAGAGCTTGCTAGACGCATCCACTTGAAACGAATCTCCAGGATGACACCAGTGTCGATAATCATTTCCAAAAGTGGGGAACGAGATACATGGGCGTTCCAGTTACTTTTGCACTTCAATGCATACAAGAGTTCTGTTAAACAAGTAAGTGGAACAACAGTGCATTTTTACGGTAACTTTGATGACTCATATCTCCAAACTGGTGTCATTTTGGAAATTCCTTTCAAGTGCATGCGTCTTGCTACCTGCCCCCGCGCTTGATCACGTGACGTTAGGCGCATGGTCTTTCCTTCCTCCATGACTGGGCGCACAGGAAGACAAGGTGATGGCATCGAGCCACCATTCTTCTCGGCTCTCGCTCTCACGCTTTCGCCTTCACCGGCAGCATACGGTGCGCGGGACGTGATTTTATCGCACATGGACTTTACATGGAGCATCACTGCGACAGCGAAAGTTCGCCTGGAGTGTCCATATAATTGCTATTGCAATGAAATGAACATGCATGGCAATAGAGAGAGAAGAGAGAAGAAGAAAGAAAACGATAAAGAGAGAGAGATAAATATTTTCATCTGTGCCAGTGTATCGTTATACAAAAGCTGGGCTAGTTGGTAAGGGTTAATTCAGTCTTTAAGTGCGAACGAAGCAAGGCGAAATGAAAGTAAACATCACAGATGCTGTGCCGCCTACACGGAAGTGTCACGCGGATACCACGGTTGCATGTGCTGTTGGTCGACCTGGTCAATAACTATGCGGGGTTCACGCAGCCCAGTGGCTAAAGCTGTAGCCTTCCGCATGTCTACGTAAGCTCAGCCAGTATAGTGGTATCGTGTGCTGGTACAACACGATGAAAAGTTGTATTCCATTGTCGAGGAGCGTTCATCACGCCGTGCCGAGACGTCAGTGTAACAAAGACACAGGTGCTGTGTTTTTTTTTAAAATTTTGTGCTCTTAATTTCTTTCCTGAGCTGTTTTCCGAACCAGCTTTTTGCACGTTACTATATTGCCTAGTATTACCCGAGTGACGCAATCACTTTGAAAAGTGCAGGTGGGAGCGTAAGGAATCACTATATCTTGTAGAATACTGTAACCGTATGCAAGCGCTCACTACTGAACATGCTGTATGCAGTGAACAAAACTTGCAATTTCGTAAATCCAGAGCGGATGCTGTTTTGTGACAGGTGTTTCATTAATTACGGACAGCTTGCCACTGTTTGACCTATTAACGACGTTAATCGATGCTGGCAAACCGGCGTAGGCTGTGCCCAGGAATATCACGGGCGAGCCTGAAATAAGTTGGAAAATGCAGGCCATTCTCTTTCATATATTTATACTTTTTGTGCGCAAACAAACAGGGACGAAGAATAGGGGCAACACAAGGACACAATTCTTCGTCCCTGTTTGTTTGCGCACAAAAAGTATAAATATGAATATGTTCCAACTAGGCCGACTCGCAGTTATGCTTCCATTCTCTTTAGTAGCCGTTTCGTGAAGGGTTCAAAAAAGAAGGGCGAAAATGCTCTTGCGGGACGATGTCAGCGCCCTGAAGCATCACATTACCCACAGGTTGTTCTAAATAAATATCTTATTCGTACGACTTAACAAAATGCGATGAATGCAGTGAAATGCAATGAATGGATCTGTATGTGGCCATTACAGTTGCCGACCCTAGTTGCCAGTATTTCTTTCTTGGACCTAGGTGCACTCAGATTTCTTCCAAGCACATTGATTTAAATAATTATTAATCACCTGTATGACTGCGATGTTAGTTACAAAGTCGTAGTGCGCGCTGGCCAACACTCGAATGAAATAAATTCCGCTTGCCGCTGACAGAGAGATATCCTGTCGACTCAGCAAAAGGACCTGATTAGCAGTCGATGTAGTCGTATTAATTATTCTTGACTGACCCTTACATTAAATTGTGCGTTCCGTCAGATTTGAACGAGAGCGGCAATTTTATAAATCTATTGCATTGTCTACGGTTTGTACGCTCATACGCGCTACTTTATGTTCATAATTCAAAGCGAACGTTGCTAGTCCGCAGTGCCGTTGTGGCCATGCTAACAAGGATGTGCGAGACGTTGTTCTCAAGTGCCGACGGGACGACAGTGCGAGGCGATCACTGAAATCTGATTTAATGTTGCTAGACTGTCGAACGCTCAACCTGTAAAAAAATAAACAAAAAATAAAGAAAAGGTAAACAGTGGGACGACAAGAGCACTTAAATGGTACTTTAAAATATCTGGTTCGAGTTTAATTGTCATGTCCGAGCCCACTATTACAATTCTCCAAGTACAGCAGATCACAAGTGTTGTGCTCGTCTCAGTCTGTTATGTGTAGTTGTGTAAGTTCTGTGCTGATTTATGTAGTTATGGCGGCCTCGCCTGTAAAACTGCCAACTCATGTGCATCTTTCAGGGCTCTTTGGGGTTATTTACGGAACTATGTATGTTTGTCAGTGTTTTTGTACCTTCTTTTCTGCCTTACATTATTGTATGCTGAACATTGCAATTGTTTTCATATTGTTTTACCTGTGACTACGAGGAGTAGGCGGCGTCGGTAAAGGATCCAAAGTCTCCTTTCAATATAATAATAATAATAATAATAATAATAATAAAAAACTCAGCGTGGTTTCAAAAGTGTCTGCACGTGGGCAGCTGACTGGGTTCTGCACAATAAGAATATTTGTGCGAAGCCTGTTTCTGTAATTCCGTTCATGTTGAAGTGGATAGTGTCTTCGAAGCAGTCATGTGTGCGTGTAACCAACAATATTGTCATGGCAATGGTAAGCATCGTTGGAAATAAATATACCAGAGGCTCTCAACAGTTTTCTTTCTTTAGAAGACACGTTTCTCGACTGCACGTTTCACCTCCGTGCCTGGTTGTATGGCCGTCACCTTAACTCGCTCCTCCCATACATCCCGGAGTCTGGCCTGGTTTCTATGCAGTAGGAGGTGGATCGGAGCAGGCCGTGAGGCGAAAGTTTGAATATAGAAGTTAATATTACCACCGCAAGTTCGAACAGATTAAAAAGAAAAGAATCTCATGGAGCACATAGCACAATTTGGCGTGTTCAGGCAGATTACAAGAGGCGAACATTACTTGCACAATAAATCGCAATTTCCAGGTAGCTAATTAAAATGATTTATTAACCTGCTAAATTATTCATTTTAATGTACACGTTGCAATTGCAAAATTGAAGCCGAGTAGTAGTGACGTCACGTCTGTTTAAGAGAAACCCTAAGAATATAGCACCCGCTTTCAGATATATATATATATATATATATATATATATTTAGCCCTTTCGGCCCTGAAATATTTTTATCACACTGATATTTCTTCTACCATGTTATTTCGGTTCTTTGCCGCATAAGAAACCGAAATTTATGAAAAAAATGTTTGTGTTTGGTCTCATGTAATGTCTGGGATCATGTCCTCAAATGAGGACATGAGGGCCCAGTGGGTGTAGAAGAGACAAAAGTGGATCTTTTGTAACAGTTTATTTTCCATGTTACAAATATACTTCGATGCAGTAAAAGTTGCTAATCTTGAGGCTGCAGTGTCGCCTGCATATTCTGGGATGTTTTAGAAGCCAAAGAAGCCGACCCGTCAATGAAGACAAACAGCTGCTGAGTTCACGCGATGTGTGCGCGTGGAGTCAGATGAGCTGCTGGCACTTCTTCCTTGCTGACGTCAATTTTCCGTTGTTTCGTTTGGTATTTCTATTTCCCAATACTTGAGCTACTGGCAATATGCCATTTTCAGTGATGGCTTCCAGTATAAGCGCAGACCGACTCCCATTAGCAAGTGTAGAGAAATAAGTTTCCTTATTTCTTCTTCATTCGTTTGGACCGGTTTTCCTTCTTTGAACACAAAATACAAGTTTGTTTTGTTAGCCAGCTCAACAAACACGTTCTTTGGCACGTAGCGCGAGAAATATTCGTACCGAATTGGCAGCTCGTCAAGACAATGCTCATTTTCCTCAAAAACTCCACTAAAATCAGCAGATGGTTTGTCAAAGGCTCTTCTGGACCATGGCATTTCATTACACGGTTGCTCTTCATCTAATTATCCAGAAGTTTCCGACGAATCGAGGACGCAGTCATCGCTTCCTGTTTCTTCAGGAATGAAGTCGTCATCTTCGTCATATTCTTCATTCTCCCCAACGTCTGATAAATTTCCATTATCAAGTTGGGCGAACATTTCATCTGCGTCTTCGAGCGGCGCAAATCCAGACCTGCAGGCCCTAGTCGCTGAGTAGAAGTAGTGAGGTTTCATTCCGGCGCCTGAAAAATAAACAGAAGTCGCTTTACTTCAAGGCACCACCCTAGCCCAACATGCGAGATGCGGCACCCACTCAGCCCTCGTGTACTCAAATGAGTACACACATTATTACGCATGCGGTGACTCAACTATGAATACGTGCGGGATGTTTTAAATAATTATATATTCTATAGGGAGGTAAAAACATTCTCCTAAATTCTCAACTAGCCAGTAACAGAGCCTCACAAGTAAAAAAAAAAAAAAGAAAACGCACTTACTTGGTCCAGCTTCGACGTTGTCGTCTTTCATCTTTGTTGTTTCTTGCCGGTGCTCTGGCAAACACGAGCACGCGAGAAGTGATGTCCATGGCGATGGAGATGCCTGCTGAGTTATTTGGGTTTCTGTTTTTGTTTCGTTTTGCTGTTTATCGTGCAACCCACGGCTTTAATGTCTTGTCCTCATTTGAGGACACCAGGGCCGAAAGGGATATATATATATATATATATATATATATATATATATATATATATATATATATATATATATATATATATCCCAATATCTGTTAAAAAAGGCATTGTTGATCGGTTACATAATCCAGTGACGCTTTTAGGAAACTTAACTGGAACTCCAATGTATTTCGCAGCAAGCTTATTTAAGGAGCCCCTCACCAGGCCCCATAGCAAATTTCGGTTATACGCTGGAAGTTGTTACGTGTCCTCTAGGGAGCGTTCTGCCGCAAAAAATGTTCAAATCGGCTCATTAATAGCCGAGATAGAAATATTTCAGTACCGGGAACCCATGATTTCAGCAGGCGGGCTCCACTGCCAAGCAAGACGCTCTCTCCACTCGCCCCGTCTAGCCTTTGCAAGCGAAATTCATTCCCTGGGTTCTCCCATAACAGACCTCGAGGATCGCGTGACGCATACGTCACACGCCCCGCCTTCATTTTCTTTCTCCTCGTGTTTTTTTTTTTTTTTTATTTTCCTGCGCTATGCATTTCCGCTGACCGCGCCATACGCGAGCTGGTGGCTCGCTCGCGCAGCATACAATTTTGCGTGCTGTGGACAAGGAAACGTGACTAGCGGTATAATTCAGTGCTACAAGAATACTGAGGCAGAACAAGTGCATCGCAGAGCGTGATCACGTGCTGGAACACAGTAGAAAATGGCATAGTTTCGGTACCTGCGCACGTGACCGCACGACCGTGGGAACAAGCCGACGAAGCGGAAGTACAGTCGAGCGCGATTTGAAGGTTATCGCGCGAGCGTCAACCAGCCCTGCACTCCAGGCACCTGGCGGCCGGTTTCGGGACAGGAAAAATCATGATTTCGCACTCTTCTCTCCCTCGTTCGCTGTTACATACAACAACCATCACCCCGCGACAAACTCACCGCCCTTTCTCTCTATTCTAAGCTTTCCATTTGTCGCGATAAAGTGTGGACTTGGTTACCTCGTATCTTCGCGGGCTTAAGCTAATGTTCTTGGTCACCCATTCTTCCTGGCTCAGCAGCAATGACGTTGCATAGGCTAGATACAGCTTCGTAACGTCCAATTTCAGATAATACCGAAGAATACGTCGTGCGCACTACGATCACTGCCTGTTCGCAGAACCAAAAAAAAGAAAAAGAGAGATACTTATAGCCCAGCAGGGAGTGACGGCTGCTGAAGGAACAGCAAAAAGAGTGAGGGAAGCAGGCCTGATACCTCCCTCCCCTCGGCAGAGAATTCTGGGCCATGGCGCTGTTCGCGTTCCCGGTCGACGCTCGCGCGATAACCTTCAAATCGCGCTCGACTGTACATCTCTCTTGCTTCGGTGCGAAGTAAAACTAAAAACACGCAGACATTCCGGTTGTGTGTTTTATTATTTCTCTAAACTTCAGTTCGTCAATTCGAGCAACAGATCGCACAGATAACAGATGTTGTCTTGAATAATTCTCGAAGTCACGTGTAACCACGAGCGATGTCGCGCTGCGGACACGATTACGTAGGCGCAGGGGCACGATTACGTCACTGTCCGGCTTGGAGCGCGGCGGCCGCGAGTGAAGAGGGAAATGGCGTTCGGGTTGAAACTTCAGATCTTTCCGCGGTGCGTAGCGATGCAATACTTTGCAGACACGATTGTTATCGCGCAATGTATGCTCTGCGCTTGTCACCTCAAAATGGCCAGACCCGGTGAGGGGCGCTTTAAGAACGGATCTTTCGAAAGTTGCCTTATATTCTCAGTATTCCTGGGGCTATTTCTGGGCCTTCATAGTCTCGGAATAAAAGGCCGACTTCTTTGCTCAATCTCTCACTGTCTCTCCCAACGACGTATGTTCATGATGACCAAGAATGGCCAGAGTACGCAATTTGAGTTGAAGTAGGGCGTGCAGCAGGGCAGCGTTTTGAGCCCAATGCTATTTAATGTCATGACGTTCAAGTTGCCGGACTTGTCGCCATCTACAGTGAACATCTGAATCTATGCAGATGACACTTGTCTTTTGGCATCAGGGTCAAGGTACACTGAAATTCAGCAGTTTTTACAAGAAGGAATTGACAACACTAGAACCTTTTTTATTAGAATGGGGCATGGATGTTTCCACCGCGAAGTCAGCACCTCTAGCCTTCACAAAGAGATGTTTCGATAGGCTTCTTCTTACAGTAAACCAGATTGCAGTACCTGTTGTGTGATTTTAGCGGTTCAAGAGTAGGGTAGCCAACCAGGCACGTCCATGGATAACCTTCCTAAACGCGAAAAGCACCAAAGCGACACGTCCTCGTGTTGGTTTTGCGCTGTTCACCGTTTAGTATGAATTAACAACTAACGCAGTCAGCCACTTGGTTAACCTCCGTGCCTTTACCGTTTCGTTTCTCTCTGTCTCTCTCATCGGTGTCCTGGAATTACTTTAGATCGAACACTGTCTCGGACACGCACACGTACGGTATCTTGGAGAGTGCGTGTTTTCACCGCCGGCTTCGTCATACAGTCGCTTCACGGTTCCGACATGAGTTAAAAACGTTGCCCGAGTGTGGACTACTGGGCTACACACCCGAGCGCTAGAGCATGCTCGCGTAATTCTAAAAATTTTGGGAGCAGCACAAACAATTATCAGAGAGATTCTTGAGCTAAGGATGCATACGCAGTAACCTCCACATATGCTCCCTTCGCTTCATAAGGTTGCAAACGTGTGGGTGTATCGATAAAATCGCGAGAAAGAACGATCGTAAAAGCGATAGTGTAAGCTCACTGCTTAGTGTCTATAGGCTTGTAATATTTCGGTAATTTCGTCTAGTTCTTCACGGGAGCACTACCCGGCGGCTGGTAAGGTTTATTTAATTACTGTGCACACAAATTTCACGAAATGTTGCATGGCTCATTCTGCTGTGATTCTCTACGAAAAAGAAAACTATGCAAGTAGCACCGTTTTATTTGCATATTCATATCTAAAACTGCCCGGTGTGCCTGGAAAATGGACGAAAATAAAATCCCAGACAACCACGAAAACATAGCTACAGCCTTTTCGCAGCATGACATGGGCAACAACTACTGCGCTGCAGTACTGCGCAGCTACTCGGCTCACTCGCCGTCTTTTCTTATCTCTGCTTCAGCAAAATTTTAAACTGCGCGAGGAAGGCAGGAAATGAACAGAAGCATAGACGCGCACACACAGCGCAGAACTGGCTTTATTTCGTGAAGGCAGGTAATTTATAAGGTTCTACAAAATAGAAAAACAAGGAACAATCGCGATGAAATTTTGCACGAGGCAGTGACGAAATATAGCAAGGCCACGTGTGCATTAAGAGCGCGCGGGAGAGTCTTAATGGGCCCATCTAAGAATTCTATTTCCTTCCTTGATAGTGATAAAGAAGTTAAGCTAACGCAGTTGTCACCCCTTTTGACCGTGTAGAATTCCTCGATGACTTCTCTTTTTGTTTTTTATTTTGCCTTTGAAAGGAATTTAGTCTGGTCCAGGTACGGCGAACAGCTTTTACTGTCACATCTCTTGCAGTGCCAGGTGAGATAACTGCCCGTGTCCGTGCGCATGGATCGCTTGTGTTCCTACGCTCGCTCATTGAAACAGCGGTCACTTTGACCTATGTAGGACCGGTCGCGCGACAGAGGTATCTCGTAGATAACATTGGAGATACATTTCGTGAAGTTGCTCTGATGGTTCTTAATAAATGAGATATACCCCTTTTTTGCTTTAGTCAGTAGTGGGCACACTTTCTGAAGTTTGCAAGGCGCTGAAAAAACGACGCGAATCCCATATCTTTCTGCAACCTTCTTAATGTGTTAGGATAGACACTATGGCATGACAAAAGGTGGTTTTTAAAATTAAATTATGGGGTTTTACGTGCCAAAACCACTTTCTGATTATGAGGCACGCCGTAGTGGAGGACTCCGGAAATTTTGACCACCTGGGGTTCTTTAACGTGCACCTAAATCTAAGTACACGGGTGTTTTCGCATTTCGCCCCCATCGAAATGCGGCCGCCGTAGCCGGGATTCGATCCCGCGACCTCGTGCTCAGCAGCCCAACACCATAGCCACTGAGCAACCACGGCGGGTAAAGGTGGTTTTTGGCCCAATTGTTGCTATTTCGTTTCTAGCGTTATTGAAACAGGCTCTCGGATGTACTGCAAATTGCCTTGTATATAGATATGGCTTTTGACAAGAAACCTATATCTCGATGGGGGCTAAATGGGAAAACATCCATGTACTTAGATTTAGGTGCACGTTAAAGAACCCCAGGTGGTCAATATTTCCGGAGTCCTCCACTACAGTGTGCCTCATAATCATAAAGTGGTTTGGGCACGTAAAACCCCGTAATTAATTTTTTTAAAAGAAACCTATATATCGGCAGAACATTGTTGCTGCCAAGGTATCGATTTCATACTCTGGACAGTGAAATATTGCAAAAGTTCAAAACTTTAGGCTCCCTTAATAATACAAATAGCTCTCCCGTTGCAAATTGTTCTTGTTAAAACTGCAGTAAATGCATCCTTCCATAGAATAAGCATTTTTTTACAATGCTTGAATTGCATAAACAAGGCTAGTACATTATAATGTTGCTGTGGAGTTATAATCTGAATTACAATCACCTGCACATTTTGGACAAGCATTTTTGGCGATTGTTTTTATTACGACGTAACCAGCAGCATAATGATTTAAATTGTCCTTGTTCTTCTTTTCCGAGTATCCAGTATGGCGACACCCCCCTCTCACATAAAACAATCTCAACAACTTCATTGACCTCATCTACTCTACCACGATCAAATCATATGAAGCCAACAAACATTGACACCAAGGACAACATAGGGGAAATTATTTGTACTTAATAAATGAAATAAAGAAATCATAAATAAATGGAAATGAAAGTGGATGAAAAAGACAGCTTGACACAGGTGGGGAACGATCCCACGTCTTCGCATTACGCGTGCGATTCTCTACCAATCCGCCTTTTGCGGCGCCGAACTGCGCATGCGTAGCGCCCTAGCGGCTGAGGAGCGAAGCGATTTGGCAGGTCACGGCGAGGACTCGACTCTCTCCTCCGAGTGAGTTAGGTCCGGCCGAGGCAGACGCTGCACTTGTCATTTGTATAGGGCGCAAGCCGTTCCTCCTAGACTGTCACAGACCGGCACATATCCGTGTCTGGTTGTTCTACACGAAGATAACCACGACGTATATCGCGATGACGCCTGCCCGTCCTGCGGGCAGACCCCCACTCTAGCACACATGCTCTGGGAGTGCGGGTCGAGAGACCTCAAGTCCAGCAAGGAGGAGTGGTAATCGCCTCTGCATAGCCCGGCGCTATACAAGCAAATCCTGGCTGTCCAACGTGCCCACGACTGAGCCGGGCCGGTGGGCTAGACCTGCCGGTCCCGACGTGGGACTAGCCGGGTGCGCGACGAGTTCACCCGTCCTCGCCGGACCTTTAATAAAGTTCTTTCACCGACTTGCCAGCCTCGTCATTCTCGCTGCAGCGCGCACGGAACGCCTTTTGAACATTATTGCCATCAAAATTTGGCGCGATGCCAATGTCGTGTGTCGCTTACGGTTACACCTCCCGTGACTATCCCAGCAGGACAGTGCGGTATTTCCGATTTCCGTCGGTAAAATGCGATCGACAGCGCCGTGAAGCCTGGATCAGGGCTGTGAAGCGGCAAGATGCGCAAGGGCGTCCATGGCAGCCGTCAGCTGCATCTCGACTGTGCGGGAAGCACTTTGTGACAGGTATGTATTGGCATATGTAGTTTACCTCTCTGTTTTTGTCGTCACTGACTCATACGAATAATCTCCACAAAGACGCAAATGCATGTTTGAGCTAGCGAAACAAACGATACCTGAGCTCGCGCTAGCCGCTTGAGTGAAACGCGATGTTTTTTTTTTTTTGCTATCGTCTCTGTGCGGCCGCCGCTAGAACGCCGTCATTTCTTAACTTCACACCGTGCACACTTACAGCTTTATAAACGCTCAGCGAATGCTCGTGATGTCGGCGTAGTTATCCGTCGGAGCCAAGCGCACCTGCACTGCCGGGCTGAGGTGGGAAACATGTAACGTGCACTGTGGAAGTAGCTGATGGTGCTAGTTAGCGATCTTTGCTAGTTGTCGTTTCGCGATTCTTATCGGCACTAAGTAATATTTATTTGCAGAAGGCTTATGTTCGTTTAGCGAATCGTGATAAAGTATATGGTAATGTACTAAGGATCATTTTCCCTTGCGGCGTCTTCTGGAGTCGAGTGGCGCGTCTTATTGTGTAACTGACACATTTCAGGGGCACCTTGGCTGTCGCCCAGACATCTGGACTTCATACCGACGCTGTTTGTGCACACGGACCAGTTCAAAAAAAAAGGACGCAGTCGACCGCTATGTTCGTACCGCGGTGCGTTCTAAGAGGAAGAGAGGTGCCCCACAAACTGGAAGTATCACCGAGTTTGGGCATCCTGACCATATCTTTGGCATTTTTTTAGATATACATACACTTTATGTGCTTAAATAACGTATGTAAATTGGCATTCTGTTGGCCTCCCCATTGCCTGTGTATGTATATATGTACGCCTAGCACTATGGCACGCCATAAAGTAAGACATGCAGT
This sequence comes from Dermacentor andersoni, assembly GCF_023375885.2. NCBI lineage: Eukaryota > Metazoa > Arthropoda > Arachnida > Ixodida > Ixodidae > Dermacentor > Dermacentor andersoni. The sequence continues at coordinate 75,199,831 of NC_092814.1, forward strand.
GGTGAAACGAGATATTTGCCCTAAGAACTACACCTCATGCCCTGTTCGTGTCATGTGTTTCTGTGCGTACTCATACTGTTTTATTAGTTATTCACTTTAGGCCACAGGTGCAGCGGTTTCAGGTCAAGGAGTAGCTTGTAAAGCGTTGCCCAAGCTCTTCTTCCAGCCGTTCGTCACGCTAAAGAAACCATCGGGTACAAAGCATTCACCAGCAAGCTCCATGTATAGCTGACGGTGACAAAATATGACGGCGCGTACACGTTGTTTCGGTCTTGTATCACACGCTGCTTGTTTGGTCACGAGTCTCGCGTGGGGCGGCTGTCGCGGCGCGCAGCGGCGCCTGCCAAATTGTTTCTCGTGGCCACTGCATGATGGATCCACAATGCATCGCAAAAGCGGATTGAGCTACCGCGGCGCCGTTTGCCCATCCCCTTTCTTGGGTATTTATGTTTTCAATAGTAGAGCCCTGGTAGTGTTAGCCAGCGCCACCGCTCACAAACCTTGGCGGCGGATGTGGAACATCCTTTCTGCCGCAAGCGTCACGAGTACGTTTTCTATTTGAGTGAAGGCAACTGGTCAATAAACCCACACATGCTACCTGAAGGCATCAATTTTGTTCGTTTCCATTTATTTATCATTTCTTTATTTCATTTCTTATGTACAAGTATTTTCTCCTATGTTGTCCTTGGTGTCAATGTTTGTTGGCTTCTTGTGATATGATTAATAAAGATCGGGCCCCTCAGTTCCACCACGATCAAGCACCACGATCCACCACCACGATCAAGCATATCGTCGAGAGCATCCTCAATACAACTACCAGTTGTCTTATACAAATCATTTGGGTTAAGTAGCACTCTGATATTCACTAGACAGCTTCCGCTCTTAAAAAAATTTGCGAAGTTGTAGAAATTCATGACATTTACTGTCACCAGAAATTGCGCACGGAACGCCAGTGTAGACGCAGTTCAAACACATAGATGCGACTTAAGCAGGGGTCCAGCGCCCTGCTGCCTCTGACCAGTTACCAGGAGTGTAGCACGAAATTTTCAAGCTCACAGCATGGCCGTGTCGTGCCTGCCAGCAATAGACAAGGATACTTGCGAGTCGTGCACGCGGTTTTTCACAATTACAATGTGCAGAACGCGAGAATGCGCGATTACAGCAGCCCTTACGGCACCATCCATGCCGCTAGCCACTGTATTAGTGACCAGCGAGAACTCGAACATAAGCTGAAATGAAACCAAGACCTTGGAGGTAAATTTGCTGATTGTCCTGGCAGTGTTTTATTGGGACAAATGCTAAGGCAGCGCAGCTGGGGCAACCATTGGAGCGTCAGCTCTAAGTTCCCATTCACAGCAGCCAGTTAACGTACGGCCATCACCCAGACCGGAACATCAGGATTCAGGAGTGTATGTGTGCGTGTTAATATTAGTTTTTGGACTAGGCAGTAGGCACTCTAAGTAAATTGATGCATATTTCCGCATTAGGAAGGTGGAGTGGAGGGTGCGAAGCCAAAGGAGAAGGAGGAGATGCCTGCAATGCATTACACTGCCAATGCTGCACCACAAGTCATTGAAGCCACTGGTGACCTGGACTTGCGGCTGTACAGTGAGGTTGGTGGCCCATTTAGATCGTAAAGAGGCACCAGCAGTGTCACTAGCGGCCCTGCGCCAGCTCCGCATAGAGCTCGGCGAGCGGACGCTCCTGGTGTCGAAGGTGCAGCTCCGAGTAGTGCGTCCCCGTATGGTATCCACTGCGCACGGCCACTTCTCGGATGACGACACTGCATCACGCCAGCTCCAACAGGATGCAGCGAGCGGCCGCTGCTGGCGTCCAAGGCGCAGATCCCGGCAGAGGCTGCCTTCTCGGTGTGTGGTAGCCCCTCAGCAGCGAGCGACATCTGAGCTTCGACCCTTCGCCGCATTGCTTGATGCTTCCCGTGACGGTGCTCTCCTGAAATCCAGCGTGGAATTGTCAAGAACTGCAGGAATGGTATACTGCCACTCATGCTGGCAATTGCATCGGTGCTCACAAGGCACAGGTGAGTTGCGGCGGCAGCTGGATGGCGGCAAATAATACGCGAAGTAAGGACGACGTGACGGCGGCTGACGAGGCGTGCCGTTGTTCTTGGCAAGGCGAAGAGCGAGTGAAGGTTGCAGCGTCCAGCGTAGCCAGGTCCGAGAGCGCGTTATCTTTGCTCGTGGCTCGCGAGGCGGGCTCACGAGATCCGGGGTGGTCACTATGAGGCATGATGATGATCGATGACGATGATGATGAAGCTAGACGCGCCAACTGAGTCGATGGCATACGCAGTGAACGTGTTCCCTCTAGTCCCTACCACCCAGCAATTCAACAAAGTTTCCTCAAAATGGCCGCTCCCATAGAAAGAAATTTTTCATTTTTACGGGCGAGTCTCGGGCCCGACCAGCTTTCCGAACCCCATATATCCCAGCGAACTTCCGAACCCCAGCGCTCTTCATAGCGTCATATGCCACAGCGTTCGTCTTTTTTCTTTTTTGAATGCTATACCTGCAGGTCTGGCGCGAAACCCTGCGGTATTGTGTGTGTATATATATATATATATAAACTAAGTAGCGACAGAAATGTTTTGTCCGAGCGTGAAAGGAGTGAGTGAGTGAGTGAAGAAACGTTGTTGCAGGTCCGGCGAGGACGCGAACTCGTCGCGCACCCGGCTAGTCCCACGTCGGGACCGGCAGGTCTATAGCCCACCGGCCTGGTAGCGGGCACGCCGGACAGCCAGGATTTGCTTTTCTAGAGCGGGGCTACGCAGAAGCGAGTCCCACTCCTCCTTGATGAACTTGGGGTATGTCGACCCGCACTCCCAGAGCATGTGCGCTAGAGTGGAGGTCTGCCCGCAGGAGGGGCAGGCGTCGTCGCGATACACGTCCGGGTAAGTCTCGTGGAGAACGGACAGAGACGGATACGTGCTGGTCTGCAGAAGACTAAGCGAAACGGCTTGCGCCCTATTCAACTTGGGGTGAGGGGGTGGAAAGACCCTTCTAGACATGTAAAAGAATTTAATAATCTCGTTGTGAGTAGCGGGAGCGTCCCTGTGGCCGTAGGGAGGAGGGGAGTCGGTGCTTCTTGCAGAGGAAGCGCGGTCGGTGAGGTCACGCGCAGCCTCGTGAGCAGACTCATGGAGGTTCGGAGGGGGGGCAGCCTCGACCGACCCTACGCGAGCGGGAAACCAGTGCAATGAATGATGCGTGAAGCATATGGACTCGAGCTGCTAAGAAGACGAGCAGCTTGCTTGACGATGCAACCCTTCTGAAAAGCCCTAACTGCCGTTTTGGAATCGCTATATATCTCGGAACCACGACCGTCTAGCAGGGCGAGGGCGATGACGGCTTGCTCGGCGACTCCGGGGTCTGAAGTGCGAACGGAGGCGCTATTGGAAATCTTGCCGCTGGAGTCGACCACAACGATGGCAAAGGTCTTCCCATCGCTGTACTCCGCGGCGTCGACGAAGCTTGCTCTAATGTCTCGTTGCTTGATCTGTTTGAGGATGGCTGCTGCTCTGGCCTTGCGTCTGCCCTCGTTATGGACGGGATGGACGTTTCGGGGCACAGGGGCCACTTCGAACTTGTCTCGAATGCACCTAGGGATCGGGGTACTGACCATCGGGAATCCCGCAGGTTGGTAACCCAGCTCATCGAGGATGTGTTTACCTGCCGCTGTGGTGCTCAGGCGAGTGAGTTGCGCGCGTTCTTGGGCTTCGGCAATCTCCTCGGCAGTGTTATGCACCCCCAGCTTGAGGAGATCCTAGGTATGGGTGCTGATGGGTAGCCCGAGAGCCCTCTTGACCACTTTGCGGATGACAGCGTTGAGCTTGTCTCGCTCCGCTCTGAGCCGTACGTAAAGTGACATAGTACGAAGGCATTGACATAGTACGAAGGCAAGTGACATAGTACGAAGGTGGCAGAGTACGAAGGCATTGATCAGCCTGAGAAGATTGTTTTCTTTCATTCCTCGGTGCCGGTTTGCTATTCTGCGAACGAGGCGGAAGGCGTTGTCCGTCTTTGCGATGATCTTTCGGAGAGCCGTTCCATTCCCGCCGTTAAATTCGACAAACATGCCCAGGACTCGAATAACGTTGACCCTGGGTATCACCCCCTCCCCCCCCCCCCCCCCCCCCGTCACAAGTGCGAAGACTGATGCTGCTTTCGGAGACTGGCTTCCAATCTTTGGGTCTGCCTCCCTTCTCTTTTTTGTAAAGCAGAAGCTCCGACTTGGCGGGGCAGCATCGAAGTCCGGTGGGGCGGAGATACTCCTCGATCACATGGATCGCCTCCTGCATGGATTCTTCGACTCGGCCCTCGCCGCCGCCGGAGCACCATGAGGTGATGTCGTCGGCGTATATGGTGTGCTTGACGCCCTCCACGCGTGTCAACCTCTTGGAAAGACCAATCATACAGATGTTAAACAGTGTGGGTGAGATGACGGCGCCCTGAGGAGTGCCCCGTCCTCCGAGGGGCACATCGTTGGAGCGGAACACCCCAATGCGAAGCTTGGCCTTCCTGTCCGTTAGGAAAAGCGTAGCTATGGAATCTGAAATCGAGACCCAGGTCTGAAATGGTCTTTGCGATGAAGCTGTGGAGCACGTTGTCGAAAGCTTTCTCGAGGTCCAGACCGAGCAAAGCCTTGACGTCTCTGGAACGGCCATCCACAATCTGATGCTTTATTAGCTTCATTGCATCCTGCGTCGACAATCCGGCGCGGAAGCCGATCATGTTGTACGTGTAAACCTCGTTGTCTTCGAGGTACCCGTTGACCCTGTTGAGGACGACGCGCTCCATGACCTTGCCGACGCAGGAGGTTAGAGAAATCGGCCTGAGGTTCTCGATGATCGGGGCCTTGCCGGACTTGGGAATGAGCACCGTGCAGGCCATCTTACATTCTGCAGGAACAACGCCGCTATTCCAGGACTCGTTGATTTTGTCGGTCAGAAAGACGGTCGACGTGTCCTCGAGGTTTCTCAACATTCTGTTGGTGACTCCGTCTGGACCCGGCGCAGACTTGCGGTTGAGCGCGAAGATGGCCTGTCTGACCTCGGCAACGGAGAAGTCTTCGTCGAGCTCGGGGCGTGGAGGGCCTCGGTAGTCCGGGAGTTGGGTCACTGGATATACGTCGCGACGGATGGGCAAGTACTTCTGTACGAGTTCTGAGACGAGCTCATCGACCGTGTGTGACCAGGTGGCTTCGTGAAAGGCCCGGGCCAACGTATGCCTCTGATTTGACTTTGAGCCGCTTTCGTCGAGAAGGTGCTTCAGCATACCCCAGGATTTGCCGTCGCGTATCTGTCCGTCGATGGATTCGCAGAGCTCGTCCCACTGCTGCTGGCATAGCGCCTTGCAGTGGTCATTGATGACCTTGTTGAGCTCCGAGATCTTTTTTCGGAGTCTGCGATTGAGCCTTTGACCCTTCCATCGGCGGAGCAGGGCGTTTGTGGCCTCGATCAGGTGGGCAAGTCTGCTGTCCATCCGCTCGACGTCGAGATCGGTTTCCACTTTCTTGGTAGCCGCGGAAGCGTCGTACCGGACGCCTTCGCACCATTCTTCGAGAGTGGCGGGTGCCCTGGCTCTGCCGGGTTCTTCGCGAATCTTGCGAAAGCGGTCCCAATCGATGAACGTGAATTCCTTGATCCTACTCCGAGACACCTTGAAGTTGGTCTCGATGGTCGCTGCCGAACTCCATGGCGGTGTTCTCCCAGCCCACGTCCTCAACGTTCCTGACGAACGCGAGGTCGGGTGTCGAGTCCCGGGTCACGGAGTTACCGATGCGCGTAGGAAAATTCGTGTCAGTGACCAGAGTGAGATCCATCTCGTTGGCGTCTTGCCACAGGTTGCGCCCCTTGGTAGTGTCGTAGACGTAACTCCAGATGCCGTACGGTGCGTTAAAGTCACCGACGACGACCAAGGGTCGAGGGCCGGTCAATTCGGTCGCTTTCTTGAGGATGGTCTTGAACTGCTGGCGCGAGTCCCTGGGGTTGCTGTAGATATTGAGGACGAACACGCTGTTTCTGCGCTGATTCTGCTGTGGTACGTCGAGCAGGATCTCAACCATGACATATTCAATTCTACCACTCGCCAGCTTGAGGTCGTGGGTGAGATGAGTCAGCCTTTTATCTATCAAGGTGCAAATCCCTCGCCCCCCGGGCAGGCCCGACACGGCCCTGTAGCCCTGGAGCGAGGCGGCGGTGACTAATGTTTCCTGTAGAAAGTTCAGGGGTACACACTCGAAAAACACCCGAAAATGTTAGCGTGAAAGGAGCGCGCGAATACCCGCAAAGTGCCTCGAGCGGCCCGTCGCGCGGCAATTTTGCGTACATTTGCGGGCTTCTTTCACGCTCGGAAAAACACTTTTATGTAGCACGTATTGAGCAACAGAAATCTGTATTGTGAATTTTTCATGTCGCTCTACAATTTTTCATTGACGCTTTTAGTCTAATTATAATATTTGAGAAGTTGATTAAATTATTAAAGTTAATTATGTAATTAGTCGGAATGAAAAATAATTTGAGTACTTCCAAGTGAAGGCAATCAATATTCCCTTAAGATTATTTTGGTTCTTTCCAGCGACGTGGCATTCGCATATTTTTAAACAATGCCGAAAGTTAGCTGGGAGAGCCTGTATAAGCACTAATAACAGTTGCACTTGAAGATACTTCGTGTGACCTCGAAGAATTGTTCACTAAATGGACGGCCTCATGAGTATTTAAATTGAAATGTCTCTTAGTAGGAGACATTTCAATTTCACAGGCTTGGTCCCCTCAGGCGTCTCTTATACTTCGCTATCACTATTACTGCTTCGCCTTTCCGGAGAAACTGCAGCCTCTCGCCCTCTTCTTGTGTTCCGGTATAAGCGCTGCAGCGCAAGACAGCTATTGATTCTGATTTCAAATGAATCCGGCTTGCCATCACTTCGGTTACTGAATGAATTATACAGGGTGTCGCATATATCTTGCACCAAGAGTTATAAAGAAAGAGCAATGCGTTATTCGAGGAAATCTAGTGCATGTTGTTTCCAGTACAATGAAGTAGCCGCCAGTAATTTTCTCGTCGCTGAGATTTAATAAGGTAATTGTAATAATTATCCAACTCGAAATAAAGTATTCTAATTATCAAAAGGTCACTGAGGCATTTGTAGGCACCCCCAAATGATCTCCAACTGCGGCATTTTCAGCGACGTACTAATTACGTACAAATTTTTTTTCCGACTGGCAAGAAACCCCACGATATATGAGTACCTTTCCGGCGATAGTGGCGCTAAGTCAAATAAGAAGCATACGTTGGCCCGGGCCCTTCACGAAGCCACCAGGTCTCACACGGTCGATGAACTCGTCTCAAAACTCATACCGAAGTACCTGCCCGTCCGGAGTGACGGGGATCCGGCGACCCAACACCCGGACTACCAAGACTCTCCTTATCCCTTGCTGGACGATGACTTCTGCGTCGCCGAGGTCAGAAAGGCCATCTTCGCGCTCAACCGCAAGTCTCTGCCGGATCCGGACGGAGTCACCAACAGAATGTTGAGAAACCTCGACGACCCGTTGATAGTCTTTCTGACCGACAAGATCAACAATTCCTGGTAGAGCGGCGTTCTTCCTGCAGAATGGAAGATGGCCTGCCCGGTGCTCAACACAAGTCCGGCAATGCCCCGAACATCGAGAACCTCAGGCCGATTTCTCTAACGTCCTACGTCGGCAAGGTCATGGAGCGCGTCGTCCTCAACAGGCTCAACAGGTACCTCAAAGACAACGAGGTTTACACGCACAACATGATCGGCTTCCGAGCCGGACTCTCGACGCGGGATGCCATGAAACTAATCAAACATCAGATCGTGGACGATCGTTCCAGAGACGTCAAGGCTCTGCTCGGTCTGGACCTCGAAAGGCTTTCGACAACATAGTCCACACATTCATCGTCAAAACTATTTCGAACCTGTGTCACGGTTTTAGATTCCTCATATACGTTAGCTCTTTTCTAATGGACAGGAAGGCCAAGCTTCGCATTGGAGACTTCCGCTCCGGAGATGTGCCCCTCGGACGACGGGGACTCCTCAGGGCGCCGTCATCTGCCTCACACGGTTTAACATCTGTATGATTGGTCTTTCCGAGTGGTTGGCATGCGTCGAGGACGGCAAGCACACCATCTACGCTGACGACATCACCATCTGCTGCTCCGGCGGCTGCGAGGGCCTGCAGTATCGACGAAGCCATGCAGTCTTCGCCCCAGCGGGCTTCGATGCTCCCCTGCCAAGTCTGAGCGTCTGCTTTACAGAAAAGAGAATTGGGAGACGGATCCAAAAATTGAATGCCAGTCTCCGAAAGCAGCATCAGTCTTCGCACTTGTGACAGGGGGGGGGGGGAGGTAGTGATAACCAGGGTCGCCGTCATTCGGGTCCTGGGCGTGTTTGTCGAATTCAACGGCGGGAACGGAACGGCTCTCTGCAAGATCATCGCGAAGACGGACAACGCTTTCTGCCTTCTTGGCAGAATCGCAAACCGACACCGAGGCATGAAGGAAAATAATCTCCTCAGGCTGATCAACGGCTTCGTACTATGCCACTTCACGTACACGATTTCTATACGCAACTTGGCTCAGAACAGAGCAAGATAAGCTCAACGCTCTCATCCGCAAAGTAGTCAAAAGGTGTCTCGGGCTACCCATCAGGACCCACACCGAGGATCTACTCAAGCGGGGGGTACATAACACCGCCGAGGAGATTGCCGAAGGCCAAGAATGCGTGAAACTCGCTCTCCTGACCACGACAGCGGCAGGTAAACGCATCCTCGAAGAGCTGGGTTACCACCCTGCGGGATTCCCGATGGTCAGTACCCCGATCCCTAGATGCATTCGAGACAAGTTCGAAGTGGCCTCCGTGCCCCGAAACGTCTATCCCGTCCACAACGAGGGCAGACGCAAGGCCAGAGCAGGAGCGATCCTCAAACAGATCAGGTAACATGATATGAGAGCAAGCTTCGTCGACGCCACGGTGTACAGCGATGGGAAGACCTTTGCCGTCGTTGTGGTCGACTCCAGCGGTAAGATTTCCAATAGAGCCTCGATTCGCACTTCAGGGCACGAAGTCGCCGAGCAAGCACCATCACCCTCGCCCTCTTAGATGGTCGTGAGTCCGAGATCTACAGCTATTCCAAAACGGCAGTTAGGGCTTTTCTGAAGGGTTGCTTCGCCAAACAAGCCGCTCGTCCTCTCAGCGTCTCGACTCCGTATGCTCTAACGCATTATTGGCTTCACTGGTTTCCCGCTCACGTAGGGTCGGTCGAGCGTGCTCCCCCGAACTTTATGTATTTAATTATATTACCCTTAGGGCCAATGGCATTATAGAGGGATGTGGTACAAAAGAAAATGTGGTACATAGGAAGTAAACAAAATACAGCGAATAATATGAACAAAACACAATGCTAGAATACAAGAGGTTTCTTTCTTTACAATGTGAGCTAATGTTTCACGAAAGAAGCTGTTGTCAGCAGTATTTACGATATCAGGGGGAAGGTGGTACCAATCTATACATGTGTGAGGGCAAAAACAGTGGGAAAAATGCTTTGTGCGGCGTAGATAGGTCCCAACTTTATGTCAGTGATCAACAGCCTGTGATACATAATGGGATCTTGTAAAGAATTGCGTGTGCAATGTAGGATGATGATAAATCCTATGAAATAGTGCTAGACGTTCAATTCTACGTCAACAGACAGCAAAGAAGACGAAGATTGTTTCATGGAAGAAATGCTCGCCGTTCTATTACAATTAGAAAAGATAAATCGAACTCGGTTATTTTGGACAAGTTCTAAGGCCGTTTTCAGGTTATCCTGGCCAGGATCCTATACAGAATTAGCGTATTTAAGTTTAGGATGTATTAGAGTTTTATAGAGTAGGTGTGTTAGGTTAGAAGGTAAGCTAACGAAGTTACGGCGCAAGTAGCCTAATATACAGTTAGCGTTGTTAATAACGTGTTCGGTGTGAATTGACCATGAGGGGTTTGTAATTACATAGACACCGAAGTGCTTGTAACAGTTCACTGTTTCTAAAGGAAAGCTATTTAAGTGGTAAGTGGCATGTTGGCGAAACACGGATATATGTAGTACGTTAGATTTGTTAATATTTAGTTCCATTAACCACGAGTTACACCAGTTAGATATTGCGTCAAGGTCGAGTTGCAACATGTTAACGTCGGTTTCATTGGTTATGTAGCGAAAAATATTACGGACATGAGTGAACAAGTGTACGTTAGAAGACAGTGTAGCAGGGAAGTCGTTAATATAAGTGAGAAAAAGGAGAGGGCCCAGAAGTGAACCCTGAGGTACCCCAGAATGTACATCACTGAACGAAGAATTAAAACATTACCTGTAACAAATTGAGTGCGGTTTGTTAGAAAGAGCTTATTCCACGTGAGAAGATTATGATCAAGATCTAGTTTATTAAATTTGTACAAGAGAAGTCTGTGGTAAACCTTGTGAAAAGCTTTAGAGAAATCTAAAAAGACGCAGTCGTCAAAAGAAGAACGATCCAAAATTTGATGTACCTTGAGAGTGAACGAATCTGGTTGTGTTTCACATGAGAAATTTGTGCGAAAGCCGCGGTGAGCTGCGGTGAAATATGAATTATACTCTAGGAATTGAACAAGGTTAGAAAAAATTATATGTTCCAGTAGTTTACAACATGTACTAGTCAAGGAAATGGGAAGGTAGTTATTTGGTCTGAGTCTGCTCACGAGGCCGCGCGCCGACCTCACCGAGCGCGCTTCGTCTGTAAGGAGCGCCGACTTCCCTCCCCCCGTATGGCTACAGGGACGCTCCCACTACTCGCAACGAGGTTAAGGAATCCTTGTAGATGTCCGGAAGGGTCTTTCCACCCCCTCACCGCAAGTTGAATAAGGCTTAAGCCGTTTACGTTTACACTAGCTCTTACAGACCGGCACATATGCGTGTGTGGCCGTTCTACACGAAGTTCACCCCGAAATATCGCGACGACGCCTGCCCGTCCTGCGGTCAGACCTCCACTAAAGCACACATACTCTGGGAGTGCGGGTTGAGATAGCCCAAGTTCAGCAAGGAGGAGTGGGACTCGCTTCTGCATAGCCCGGCTCTAGACAAGCACATCCTGGCTATCCCGCTTGCCCGCGACAGCCATCCAACCAGGCAGGTGGGCTAGACCTGCCGGTACCGACGTGGGACTAGCTGGGTGCGCAACGAGTTCGCGTCCTCGCCGTACGTCTAATAAAGTTCTTTCACTCACTCACTCACCACGTGACTTTGCTCTCAGTCGCGTCAGAAAGCAGCGCGCTCAAATGAACTGAATTATAGCAAGTGCATTGCATGTCGCAAACCGGAAGAGACAGCGCATCACCTTGATAATGGTACGGAAAGCGTACCAACAGCAGGCTTCGCGGGTTCGCAGCTATTCCGTCCTCTCATTTCTTCGTCACACTTATCATCCGTCTCTCAAGGCCGATTGATCACATTCATAACAAAAGCCCCTCGATAATGCGCCTGAAGTGCCGCTCTGACCACGCACAAAGCGCGAAAACCATAGGAATAGGCATAGAATGTTTCAAAATTCCCGCTTTACTCGCACCGTGTCGAAAGAATGTGCGCGCCTCTATATTTCGCACCAGAAACTTGATTCCGACTAAATCCAAATTAAAGAGACGGTTTTATTTTTCATGAGGGTGTATACGGTGCTGCAAAAACAGGTTCGTGCAAAAAATAAAAGCGAAATAAACAGACCGGGAAGCGACGCACGTGTAGAGAAAAGACAAAGCCGATGCGTTCAAGAAAGTAAATGTACTAATTGTACATGTGCCGAATAGGCAATCGGCACGTCTGCACAAAAAAAAAATAAAAGAGAAAAACGAAAAAGGATCAGATTTCAGTGTGCCCTTATTATGTGTGCACTCGTAATTGCCGTTGAACACCAGCTGCCGCCCAGAGAGGACGTGTTCGAATAGGTTTACTTCTGCAGCTACGCAGTACGGTGTCCGCTTTATCACATAATCAGTGGTTTTCTTGATGAGCGACGCTGAAATTCTACGGCAGACATCGATTATACTTGCCTTGAGCTCATCTAACATCGTCGTCTCGAACATATAAACACAATCTTTCGCATAATACCAGATAAAGAAATCGGGTGGAGAGAGGTCAGGTGACCTAGGCGGTCAATTTACACGCCCGTGCCTTCCAATCTATTGCGCATGAAAAGTGACATCCAGCCAGTTTTGTGCTCGGCTGCTTCGGTGTGCTGGCGCCTCATCTTGCTGATACCACAGAAGTGAAAGACGTGACTGCGGGACTTCGCTACGAAACTGATGGACCACTCCTTCAAGGATTTCGTCCGCGTAACGCTGTCCAGTCAATGTGTGATCAAAGAAGATGAGACCAATTATACCACCGGCGTAAATTCCTCACCATGCATTGGACGACCACTGACACTGATGCCATGTGCGCTTTACGCAGTGTTCAGTTGGACTTTGTCCAATAATGTGCATTATGCAAAATTTATTCGGCGTTTCTGCAAAAATGGGCTTTATCTGTCCATATGATGTTGCTGAAAAAGCCCTATGACTAATCGACTTTTGTGATCCCCCAATTCGAGAAGTCTAGACGATTCTGCACGTCCCTATCTTCCAAGCATTTGTGCAGGTTAAGGTCGTACGGCTGAAAGGCCGAGTCATTTAGAATCCTCCGAATTGATGACTTGGATATCAGTACCTGAGCGACCACGTCCCGCACGCTAGCATCAGCATAAGCATATATGCTAGAACATTAGTGCGTAGGTTGGGACTCAAAGATGGAGTCCTCAGGCGCTTTTATGGAAGCTGCCGCTTTGTCTCAGGTTTCGTAATTTATGGTCGCCAATGCGTTTAGTCTACGGCCACACTTCCATGACTGATATATACTTCCGGCCTACGTCTTGTTGCCATTTGCAGCTCCCAAGGCAAGGATCATCATTGCCTTTTTCTCATTAGAGAAAGACATGGGGACTGCGATGAAAAAAACGAACCTTTAAACATTTGCATTGTCGTTGTCAATTCACTTTTGTGATGATAGGTGTGGTGGCAAAAAAAAAAAAAAAAAAAGAACCATCCGTGCACTTTGTCCACGCTAAGAGATATCGCAGCTTGTTTCAAACACAAAACGTGCCTTGTTACTTCGGCCGTCGGTCACCATGTTTTTTTTATTTCCTTTATTTCGTTGTGGCTGACTCAGAGGGATGCTGTTCGAGGGCGCTGCTTTATGAAGCGAGTGGGAGCGCAGTCACGTGGTATCTGAGTGAGTGAAGAAACTTTATTGCAGGTCCGGCGAGGACGCGAACTCGTCGCGCACCCGGCTAGTCCCACGTCGGGACCGGCAGGTCTAGCCCACCGGCCCGGTCGCGGGCACGCCGGACGGCCAGGATTTGCTTTTCTAGAGCGGGGCTACGCAGAAGCGAGTCCCACTCCTCCTTGATGATCTTGGGGTATGGCGACCCGCACTCCCAGAGCATGTGAGTATTTTTCATATTTCGCCGGGTTCATTTATCAGTCGGAAAAAAATAGTAAGGAATTAGTAAATCCCTAAACGTACCGCAGTTAGATGTCCCTTGGATTTGCCTACAAATGCCTCGTTGATACTTTGATAATTAGGACAGAACACCTCGAGTAAGGTAAGTAATTACAATTAGTTAATAAAATGTCAGTAACGAAAAAAATTACTCGTCGCTACTCCACTCTACTGCATTATATGCTTTCTTGAAGCAACGCAATACCTCTCTTTTGAAATCTTGGTGCAAGGATAGCTTCGACAGGCATGTTGTTGTTGCCTCAAAACTTCAGTGGACACCAAGGCTGTTTAGAGGTTAGACCTGCCGCAGTTCACGAATTGGACGGTAGTCAGATTAGTTGCATCAAGGGCTGGCGTGTACACGTACGCCACTAGCAACTATCTCTCTCTTGCTCTTTATGTATATATATATATATATACGTTAGTCGCACTTTGATGTCAAACATATGCAAGCAGGGCACGCAGGCGTCTAGCCCCCACCTACCTCTTACCATGGAGTTACCAGGAGAGCACCTCAAAGTCAAGAAGCTCAGAGCATGGTCAGGCGGTGCCTGCCAGCAATAGACAAGGATACTTGCAAGTCGTGCACGCGGTTTTTCGCAACGACAGCGTAGAGAAGGCCGGAGTAGTTCGATGTTCGACGAAAACTCATCAGACGATGGTGATACGTTGTCAAATAAACTGAAACTCGCCTAAGGTTCACAAGGAAATAAAACGTCGACGGGTCCTCTTCAGGTCCCTTGTTCACAATGAACATAGTGAACAAGGGACCCGTAGAGGTCTCGAAACGTCATGTTGTATTGCCTTTTGAACCTTAAGCGATGTCAGCTTATATTTATTTTTTTTTGACAGAGGCCAGAATGCACGATTATAGCAGCTCTTCATTCTCTGTTGACTGGCCCACGGCACTGTCCATGCCGCTAGCCACTACATTAGTCACATTAGTCACCAGCGAGAACTCGAACATACGCTGAAATGAAACCACGAGCTTCTACGTAAAATTGGTAATTGCCCTAGGAATGTTTTATTGCATTCAATGCCAAGGCTGCGCAGCTGAGGCAACCACTGCAGGCAGATGCGTCAGCTATAAGTTCCCATTCACAACAGCCAGTTAATGAAGCATTAAGCACGTCAAAACTGCAGAGGTGCACGAAGCCATGCAATGGAGCACTCTGTAAAAGAGTGGGTCAGCTTTTGCAGCACATCAATGCAGACGCTCATCCGGGGTACCGTATTTACAGACGTCGCTTCATCCATGTGCCAATTACCTCCGGCGATCTTCAGTGACCTGGTCTACGCGACCGCAGGTTCCCTAATCCATTGGCGCTCACCAGGCACGGGGGGCTGGACGGGCCAATTCGTGGCGGTGCCTAATACGGCCCCAGCAAATGAATGTCACGCGCAGAGGAAGGTGACCGGAACGTCAGGGGAGTATGTGTGTCAGTTAATATTACGTCATAGGCTCGACAGCAGACAGTGTCAATATATTGTTGAATATTTCCGCAGTATGAAGGTGGAGTGGAGGGTGCAAAGCCCACGGTGAAGAAGGAGATGCCTGCAATGCATTACACTGCCAATGCTGCACCACAAGTCATTGAGGCCACTGGTGACCTGGACTTGCAGCTGTTCAATGATGTTAGTGGCCCATTTGGATCGTAAAGAGGCGCCACCAGTGTCACCGTCACCAGCGGACCCGCGCCAGCTCCACAAAGGGCCCGATGAGCTACTGCTCCTCGCGTCCAAAGTGCAGCTCCGAGTAGAGGTGTCCCGTCCGTGTGTGGTAGCCTCTCCGCACGGCCACCACCAGGATTACGACGCCGCCCCGTGCCAGCTCGAAAAAGGGCCCGGCGAGCGGCCGTTCCTGGTGTCGAAGGTGCAGCACCGAGTAGAGGCGGCTCGTCCGCGTATGGTAGCCCCTCCACATGGTCACCACCAGGATTACGACGCCGCCCCGTGCCAGCTCCACGAAGGGCCCGGCGAGCGGCCGTTCCTGGTGTCGAAGGTGCAGCACCGAGTAGAGGCGGCCCTTCCGCGTGTGGTTGCCCCTCCTCACAACCACCACAAGGATTACGACGAGGCCCCGTGCCAGCTATACAAAGGGCCCGGAGAGCGGCCGCTCCTGGTGTAGGAGGAGCAGCTTCTAGTAGAGGCGGCCCCTCCGCGCTAGGTATCCACTGCACATGGCCACTTCTCGGATGACGACACTGCATCATGCCAGCTTTTACGGGGTACTGTGAGCGGTGGCTGCTGGCGTCGAAGGTGCAGCCCCAGGTAGAGGCGGCCTTGTCCATGTGTGGTAGCCCCTCAGCAGCGAGCAACATCTGATCTTCGACCGTTTGGCGCATTGCTTGATGCGTCCCGTGACGGTGCTCTCTTGATGTCCGGCGTGGAATTGTCAAGACCTGCTGGAATGGTGAACTACGACACAGGCTGGCAATTGCATCGGCGCTCACTAGGCACAGGTGAATTGCAGAGGCGGCTGGTGGACGGTAACACCCGAAGTAAGGACGACGTGACGGCGGCTGATGAGGCGTGTAGTCGTCCTTGGAAAAGCGAAGACCGAATGGAGTGACGGCTGCAGCGTCGAACGGGGCCGACAGCGAGAGCGCGTTGTTCTTGCTCGTGGCTCGCGAGGCGGGCTCACGAGATCCGGGGTGGTCACTATGACGCATGATGATGATCGATGACGATGAATCTGGACGTGCCAACTGAGTGGATGAAATACACAATGAACGTGTTCCCTCTAGCCCCTACCACCCAGCCACCACCCAGAACAGGGCGCGGCATCTTTCTAGTTCAAC
Source organism: Dermacentor andersoni (assembly GCF_023375885.2). Taxonomy (NCBI): domain Eukaryota; kingdom Metazoa; phylum Arthropoda; class Arachnida; order Ixodida; family Ixodidae; genus Dermacentor; species Dermacentor andersoni. The sequence goes on from NC_092814.1 coordinate 75,216,211, forward strand.
AAAGCGTCCCGCAAGGGCTGCTCCTAAAGGCGGGAAGTTTTCATTTTTCAGGGGGGGGGGGGGGGGTCTGATTTCCGACCAGCGTTCGGATAATATATATATATATATAAGCTTTAATAATGGTTGCACTTGAAGAAACTTCGGGACGAAACCCGTCGAGACAGCGCATCAAGTAGCATCAACAGCAGGTTTCGCTGCTTCGCAGCTTTTCATTCCTGTCATTTATACCTCACACTTAGTATCCTTCTCTCAAGGTCGACTGATCGCATTGATAACAAACGCCGCTGCGCCGCTCTGATGACGCAAGGAACGCGAAAAGCAATGGAATAGGCATAGAATGTTTCCAAATCCCGGCTCCATCGCACCGCGTCCTAAGAAAGCGAACACAGCTATATTTTACGCCATAAATTTGCTTCGGACTAAAGACAAATTAAAGTAAAGGTTTTACTTTTCATGAGCGTGTATATGTGCAGAAAAAACAGATTGGAGGCAAAAAATAAAAGTGAAATAAGGATAGCGGGAAGCGACCTACGTGCAGAGAAAAGAAAAAAAAAAGCCGATGCGTTCAATAAAGTAAATGCACCACTTCTAAACTTGCCGAATTGGCAATCGGCGCGTCTGCACAAAAAGCAAGAAAGGCAAAAAACAAGAAAAGAAAAAAAAGGATGAGATTTCAGTGTGCCCTTATTATCTTGCATTCCTAAGTGCCGTTGAACACCAACTGCCGCCTACAGGAGGTGTTCGAATAGGTCTCCTTCTGCAGCTACGCCGAACTGTGTCCGTATACTATATCACACGATCGGTGGCTTTTTTGATGACCGACGCTGGAATTCTATGGCAGACATCCATTATACTTCCCTTGAGCTCATCAAATGTCGTCGTCTCGATCATGTAAATACGGTCTTTCGCATAACCCCAAAGAAAGAAATCGAGTGGATAGAGGTCAGGTGACCTAGCCGGTCAATTTACACGCCCGTGCCTTGAAATCTATTGCGCATGAAAAGTCGCATCCAGCCAGTTTTGTGCTCGGCTGCTGCAGTGTGGTGGCGCCCCATCTTGCTGATACCATAGATGTGGAAGACGTAACAGCAAGGGCGCGGCAGATAAGGCACTAGCTCGGTCACGATGTTTGACTTTATTTCCTTTATTTTGTTGTGGCTAACTCAGAGGGAGCGTGTTCGAGGCCGCTGCTTTACGATGCGAGTGGGAGCGCAGTCAAGTGGTATTTTTGATATTTCGCGTGGTTTATTTATCGGTCGGAAAAAAAAAGTACGAAATGAGTACGTCTTTAAAAGTACCGCAGTTAGATGTCACTTGGCTATGCCTACAAATGCCTTGTTGATACATTGAAAAACACGGGGAAGGCGGGAGATGTAAATTCAAGACGATGAACAAAACGAGAACAAGGTGAAAGCAGTAGCAAAGGTTTCGACAAGTGGACTTGTCTGCCTTGAAGAAGACAAGTACACTTGTCGAAATGTTTGCTACTGCTTTCACCTTGTTCTCGTTTTGTTCATCTTGTCTTTTTCAAGGCAGACAAGTCCACTTGCCGACACGTTGGCTCCTACTTTCACCTTGTTCTCGTTTTGCTCATCGTGTTGATACATTGATGATTAGGACAGAAAGCCTCGAGTTAGGTAATTAACTACAATTAAATAATGAAATCTCAGTGACGAGAAAATGACTGGCGGCTACTCCATTCTACTGGAAACAATGTGCACTAGGCTTTCTTCGAGTAACGCAATTGCTGTTTTTTTGAAATCTTAGTGCATGATAGTTGGGACATCCTTTATATGCTTATGAGCTCTGCATGGAAGTAGAGATGTTTCCATCCCTAATAGAAGTTTTAAACTATTAGAAAAATTTTTTTTCGTGAGTCGTTAGTATTGCTTATTTGATAGAGAAGTAAACTGAGAAACACATCATTCACGTGCATATCACACGCCGTTGATAAAAAAGTCTGCCGAAAGTGTCACTGAAGTCTGCAGGTTTTTTTCAGGGTCAGAAAAGCACTCAAAACAATTTGAACCGAGGTCAACATACAGCAGCATACTTATTCTGTAGGCATAGGCTATTTTTATCTTTAGAAATAATACTTAATTGCCGACCTCCTCTTTCAATAATACAATAAATTTTGTCCTGTGTCTATATTTTAATATATTCTGTTTGTACATGGTGTTTAGAGTGGAAATTAAAAAAGAATGCTGAAGCGAGAAAATACTGATGAGGCAGCCGCCACTGGTGCTTCTAATACGCTTGCCCTATTGTAAGTATTTGCAGAAATAAAGCCAAAGTATGAATTAAATGTCGCGCACGTCCGCGCCAAGAATGATGCAGCAAGCTATTAGCCACAATAAAATTTTTATAAAAAGGTAGAGGTAACGTAAAAGAAACCTCAAATGATCTGGATGACAAAACTCTCGAAATGACACTTTAGGGGGCGGGGGGGCCTGCCCCGCCCTCCAGGAAAACATCGGAGGGGGCTAGGGCTCCGGCCCTCCCGTAGTCGGCGCCTATGGCCGCTCCTGTAGTGCAATGTGAATTTCCGAGTAGAGGCGGCGCTTCCGTGTTCGGTAGCCCCAGAGCCACGAGCCACAGATATACGTCACCCCTGTGCCACATTGCTTTATACGTCCAGAGACGGTGCTCTTCGGATGTAGCAGTGTGGAGCTGTTAACCAACTCTGGCTGGAAGACGACCAGCTTCGACAGGCATGTTGTTGTTCCCTCAAAACTTCAGTGGACACCAAGGCTGTCTTAGAGGTTAGACCTGCCACAATCCACAATTAGGGACAGTCCACGAATTGGGCGGTAGTCAGATTCGGGGCATCATGGGGTAATTAACCTACCTCGTGCCACGAAACTGTGTCAACCCTGCTCGCCAAATTCAGGTTGCGCTCGGGGTACCCAACAGGGTCCTCGGAGCTCTCCGAGATTGCACCGACGCCATTAAGGCGCGAATGGCTTCACCCGCCACCGTTGTACAACCGCTAACCGTTCTCACCATTACTGAAGGAAGCTAGACTTCAGTATCCCACCAGCGCGGCGACTGGAGGTCCCAGTCTTCGCGCAGCCCGAACTGCCCCGTTAGGCGGTAGTCCGTCCGGTCAGCCCACTAATGGATAGATAGATAGAATAAACTTTATTGTCCAACGGATAAGGTGATCTACCCACCCCCCGACACGCAGGTCAGGGGGCGAGTGCCGCCGCCTCAGATGCAGGCTGGGAGGTCTTGGGTCCCAGCAGCCTCTTCAGCCAGTTGGACGAGCCGGAGCTGGAGCTCAGAGTCCGAGCTGCGCAGCAGGGTCTCCCAGATGTCTCTACTACCTATTTTGTGCGTTCCCCCGGGGGAGTACGGACATTCCCATATTATGTGGCCGAGGGTCCCTCTCGCCCCACAAAGATTGCATCTATCGCTCCTGGCCTCGGGGAACATGGCCGGGTTCGCCATAACCGGGTGCGGATACGTATAAGTTTGTAGTCGTCTCCACGCGACTGCTTGTCTGTTGTTTAATTTTGGGTCTGGCGGGGATACCAGTCTACGAGCCAATCTATAATGCTGCGTGATCTCCCCATATTTTAGCATGCGCTCTCCGCTCCCTCGGTCATCGAGGGGCCCCGTAGCGGCTCGGCGGTAGAGATCTCGAACCAGCTCGTGGGCCGCCTCGTTGCCGGGGACGGCTTCGTGCGCCGGAGTCCAAATTATTTGAATTTTTCTATCTAACTTTCTCTGGCATAGGAATCTGGCCGCTAAGGGCGAGATCCTTCCCTTGCTAAAATTTTGTATGGCAGTTTTGCTGTCACTGATCACAAATTTCGTGTCCGTTCCAGCGCAAGCTAATGCGATCGCAATTTCCTCGGCAACTTCTATGTTGCGCCCGCGCAGAGTGACAGCGGTCACGGGAATACCCCGGCCGCTGACGGCCGCTACCTCCCGCCGCGTCTACGTAGGCCACCTCATGTTCCGAAATATTACCGAATCTAATTTTAATGCTTCGGCTCGTTTAAGCCTCCTGTCTTTGCTATGTTCCGGGTGCATGTTTTTTGGCAGGGGGGGGGGGGGGATAATCAGATTTTTTCTCACTTCCCTATCTACTTCCACCTTTTGGGTGGGGCCTCTGTCCGGATTTATTCCAACTTTGGCCAATATGGCTCTTCCTGTTCTCGTGGTGCTAAGTCTCTCAATTTGAGAGGTCGCACCACTTCCGCCAGTTCTGCCCATCTGTTGTGCACTCCTAGAGCCATCAGTCTCTCTGTTGATGTACACATGGGCAGTCCCAGCGCTCCTTTTACGCATTTTCTCATTAGAGAATCAATCTTTTCTCTTTCCACCACTTTCAAATCGAGATATGGCGTTGCATAGCTCACCCGGCTGAATATGTACGCCTGTGTTAGTTTAATTAAATTTTTCTTCTTTAGCCCTCGGCCATTGCTGGCCACCCGCCTAATTAGGCTCAGGGTCTGTATTGCGTGATTCTGCAGCCTCTTGACGGTCTCGCCATTGTGGCCGTGTGACTGGAGAATCAGGCCCAAGATTCTAATTTGCTCGACTATTGGTACCTCCTTACCCGCCACTTTAATTTTGATCTCCGACGGTGCCTTGCACCTTAAGTGTTTCGGATTGTATATAAACAATTCTGATTTCTGCGGCGAGCATGCTAGGCCTCTCTCGGCCGCGTAATCGACTATGATGTCGGTGGCGGCCTGGAGCAGGCTTTCGACGGCTGAATCACTTCCCCGGTTGACCCAGAGGGTGATATCATCCGCATATATACAAAATTTTAATCCCTCGAGCTTTGCCAATTGCTCGGGGAGTTCTCTCATAGCCACGTTGAAGAGTAGGGGAGACAGCACTGATCCCTGAGGCGTACCCTTACTCCCTAGCTCAATTGTGGAAGATTCCAGCGTTTGGAACCTCATGCAGGCAGTTCTTCCCGTCAGGAAGTCCCTGATGTATCGATATGTCCTGGTACCTACATTAATCTTGTTCAGCCCTTCCAGGACCGCCTCATATATGCATGCTTTACGTTGTCAAAAGCCTTCGTGAGGTCCAGTCCCAGAATTGCTTTTGCATCTTTAGACCTTGAGTCTTTTATACCATGTTTGATTTGGAGCATGACGTCCTGCGTACACAAGTGAGGTCGGAACCCGACCATCTTATGTGGCCACAGATCGCCCTGCTCCATGAAGCCCATCAGTCTGGTCTGGACGACGTGCTCCATCAATTTCCCCACGCATGAAGTTAAGGAAATTGGCCGTAAGTTTTCCAATTGCGGAGGCTTCCCGGGTTTCGGTATTAAAATAATGCGTGCCGTCTTCCACTGTTGTGGGAGCTCGCCTTCATCCCCTGCATGTATTTCGTTAGATAACTAATGGAATCATCGTCTAAGTTCCTGAGCATTTTGTTCGTTACCCCGTCAGGGCCCGGAGCCGACTTCGTTCTGAGTCTTACAATCTATGCCTTCACTTCCGCTTCTGTGAGGTTCATCCCGTTGGGCTCTTGCCACAGGTTGCGCCGCTTGGTAGTGTCGTAGACGTAAACCAAGATGTAGTACGATGCGTTGAAGTCGCCGACGACGACCATGGGTCGAGGGCCGCCCAAGTCGGTCACTTTCTTGAGGATGGTCTTCAACTGCTGGCGCGAGTCCCCGGGGGTTACTATAGATATTGAGGACGAACACGCTGCTCTTGCGCTGATTCCGCTGCGGCGCGTCGAGCAGGCGCTCAGCCATGACATATTCGATTCTACCGCTCACCAGCTTAAGGTAGTCAGTGAGATTAGTAAGCATTTTATCGATCAAGGTACAAATCCCTCGCCCTCCGGGCCGGCCTGACACGGCCCTGTAGCCCTTGAGCGAGCCGGCGGGGACTAATGTTTTGTGGAGAGCAATGACATGAGGTTTAACATCGAAAGACCTGAAAAACTGCTGCAGACGGGCTTTCATGTTAAAATAGGCCCTTCAGTTCTATTGCCAAATGCGAAAAGTATCTTTGGATCTATGCATTAGTGGACAACCCATTAGACAGATGTACACAAGGAAATCCTGGCTGTCCGACGTGCCCGCGACCGGGCCTGTCGGTCGCGACGTGGGATTAGCCCGGGTGCGCGACGAATTCGCGTCCTCGCCGGACCTCCAATAAAGTTTTTTCACTCACTCACTCACCCTGCTCGATGGCTGGCGCGGGTACACGTACAAATCTATCTATCTATCTATCTATCTATCTATCTATCTATCTATCTATCTATCTATCTATCTATCTATCTATCTATCTATCTATCTATCTATCTATCTATCTATCTATCTATCTATCTATCTATCTATCTATCTATCTATCTACCTATCTATCTATCTATCTATCTATCTATCTATCTATCTATCTATCTATCTATCTATCTATCTATCTATATATATATATATATGTATATATATATATATATATATATATATATATATATATATATATATATATATATATATGGTTATATAACGGTGCTTACAGGATATGGGCACCGAACGTTAATATTCATCGCTGTACCGTCAAGCAGAATGTACACAGTTGGATCCTCCATGACCCGTTGAAGAAAGCTCATGACGCTGCACTATAGTGTGGTTGTATCGTGGTCTTGGCTGGCTGTGTTTTTTTTGTGTGTGTGTGTGTGTGTTTGTTTGCAATGTGGCTGAGCTGCGAGTTGGCTTAGTGCTTCCGATGGCGGCACAAAAAGGCCTGTACTATACACTGACGCTGGAGAAGAAAAGTAAAGTAATGGATGAGTACGAGAATAGTTACTTGACTAAAACGGCTTTGCTTTTGCTTTTTTACTAAAGGACTCTGCTTTTTGTAATTATGTTTTGTGCAGCTGCCTCTAGTCAGCTGCTGCGTTGAAGTAGAGACGTTTTAGGAATTAGCTTTTTAATTAGATCTGCTACACCTGTTATCTGCTGTTGGCAATAAATTATCTGCCTCTTTCAAAACAGTATCTTTGGTGCCCTTTAACAAACACACTATCCACACTAATTGGCAAAGGTTTAAAGAAAAAATAAATGATCTAGCAGACAGGTTCATTCTAAAGATAACGTTTCGAACGCGACTTCAGAAGCCATGGTTCACCAATTCTTTACAGCAACTGGAAAATAATAAGAAACGTTTGTACCATGCTGCAAAGGGCAGGACAAACGCATGCGTGTGGGATAAATATTACGCTGTGGAACGCGCATATTTATCAGCTAATCGGGAGGTAAAACAGTGATTCTATCACGAACATGTACCATAAATGCTGGTCAATAATCCTAAGAAATTCTGACAGGCGATCAATCCTCGAGAAATAAACAGTATTGCGTTAGTGAACAAAAACGGAGAAACAGTCGATGATGACGAATGCGCTAACCTTTTTAATACCGCTTTTGTGTCAGTCTTCTCCTATGAACCTAACATGTCATTTCTTCTTACAGTTAACAACTCCAATAGTGCCATGCCATCGGTAACCTTCTTTGCCGATCGTATTTTGTCCTTATTTGACAATCTTAAATTAACATCCTCGGTCGTAGTAGGTAATATAAACACGAAAGTCTTAAAAAATATCAAATACATTAGTGCTGCTTATTTGTCGTTGCTGTTCTCGCAGTCGCTCTCCACTGGCATTATCGCACATGACTGTAAGGTGAGGAGGGTTGTTTCCATCTACAAATCAGGTGACAAGAATACTCCACTTAACTGTCGCCCCATCTCACTAACAAGTGTGCCTTGCAAAATCATGAAACATGTCATTTATACAGAAATGAGGAAATTCTTTGACACGGGTAACTTTTCCCATCCTTCACAGCAAGTATCTCGCAGAGGTTTTCCTGTGAAACCGAATTGGCAGTTTTCCTTTATGATCTTGACACTAATCTAGACATTAACGAACAGAAAGACTCGGTATTTCTAGGTTTCGCGAAATCATTTGATAAGGTACAACATCAACGATTATTACTAAAACTATCTCTAGCGAATGCACTACCCGATATCTTGCGATGGATTGAAGCATTCCTTAGAAGCCACTCGCAGTTTGTCCTTATTAACAACAGCAGGACGTCTGATTCCCTGCCGGCAACTTCTGTAGTACCACAAGGATATGTTCTCGGGCCTCTCCTTTTCTTACTATATATTGACTTACCACTGCATGTATCCTGCAAAATTCGCATTTTTGTGGATGACTGCGTCGTTTACCAAATAATTACTAACACGTCTGACCAAATCTCCCTTCAGGAAGATATTAACCGCTTGCAACAATGGTGCGATTGCTGGCTAATGGTGCGTAGCCAAAATAAATGCAAAGTAGTGGTATTCTCCCGCCGACGTAACCCACTAGCTTACAAATGCACAATAAGTAACGTACATGTAGAAATTGCGCAGTCTGACAAATACCTTGGTGTTACCCTTACTAATGACTTGTCTTAGAGCGCACATATTGCTCACGTCATCTTATCTTCTAAATAATCTTTCGGTTTTTCAAAACGAAACCTAATCCAAGCCCCCACGCATGTGAAATTACTAGCCTATAAAAGAATTAGACCTAAACTTGAATATGCATGTGCCGTATCGAGCCCTCATCAAGCATATATAATCAACGCGCTTGAATCAGTGCAAAACGTGCCATAAGGTTCATCTATTCAATGCATTCTTATGATGTCAGTGTGACGTCATTGAAGAAAGAATCCGCTTTGGTTACGCTCGCTAATCGTGGTCGCATGTCAATTCACTCTCTCTTTCATAAGTTTTGTCCTACTTCACTTAATCTACCACCGTACATTATTCCCGCTGCCCGCATATCACACCGCACTCGGCACACGTACCAAGTTGGCCGCCATCGTACTCATGCTATCACCTTTTCAGGCTTATTATTTTTTCGTGCAGCAACAGATGGGAACAATCTGCCCCACTAAATTGCCGGCATAACCTGTACACCTACATTCACGCAAACGCTAACAGACCATTTTTCAGAATAAAAAGTACGGGATATGCTATTAACATTCATCACTTGTGCTATATATGTGCTTGATGAAATTATCTATACACTCCGTTCACGCGTGCTGTATATAAAAATTGTGTTCAGCGATCTTTAGCTCATGTATAATGAATAAATGTACGCCCACCCCTTATGTAATACCCCTTCGGGGTTTTTAAGGTAATAAAATGACATGAAATAACTCTTATTTTGATTCGACCTTAAATATATATTCGATAAACTGTGCCACAACCTTGGCCGATGCCAAGGCAGCGCAGCTGGGGTAACCACTGGAGGCACGTGCGTCAGCTCTAAGTTCCCATTCACAACAGCCGGTAGAGGCGGCCTTGTCCGTGTGTGGTAGCCCCACCGCAACGGGCAACATCTGAGCTTCGTCCCTTTCCCGCATTGCTTGATGCGTCCTGTGACGGCGCTCTCCTGATGTCCAGCCTGCAAATGTCAAGAAAGGCTGGAATGGTGAACTACCACTGAGACTAGGAATGCATCGGCGCTACTAGGCACAGGCGAATTGCGGAGGCAGCTGGTGGACGGTTAGTATTACGCGATGTAAGGACATGACGGCGGCTGAAGGGGCGTGCCGTTGTCCTAGGAAAAGTCGAGAGCGAGCGGAGTGATGGCTGGCAGCGTCCAGCGTGGCCGAGACTGAGAGTGCGTTATTGATGCTCGTGGCTCGCGAGGCGAGCTCATGTGATCAGGGGTGGTCACTATGACGCATGATGATGAGTGATGGCGAAGATAACGAAGCTAGAAGCGCCAACTGAGTGGATGACAAACTCAATGAAAGGGTTCCCCCTGGCCCCTACCACCGAGCAACCACCCAGAAGAGGCCACGGCATCTTTCTAGCTCAACAATGTGTCCTTGGAATGGTCGCTCCTGTAGTCTAATGTGAATTTCCGTGTAAAGGCGACTCGTCGGTGTTCTGCAGCCCCGCAGCCACGAGCCACAGCCGTGCGTCGCCCCTGTGCCACATTGGTTTAGACGTCCCGAAATGGTGTTATTTGGATGTATACGAGTGTGGAGCTGTTAACGAGCTCTGACTGCAAAGCCACCAGCTTCAAAAAACGTGTTGTTGTTGTCTCAAAACTTTAGGGAACATCAAAGCTTTTTGAGAGGTTAGACTTACCACAACACACTATGGGGGATTGTCCAAGAATAGGACGTTAGTCATATTGGTGGCATCATGGGGTAATTAACGTACCCCCTGCCGCCAAGCCGGGGAAGTCCTGCTCCACGATCGGCTGGCTTTTACACGAACGCCACAAGCAAATCTCTCTCTCTCTCTCTCTCTCTCTCTCTCTCTCTATATATATATATATATATATATATATATATATATATATATATATATATATATATATATATATATATACATATATATATATATATATATATATATATATATATATATATATATATATATATATATATATATATATATATATATATATATATATATATATATATATATATTATATCACGGTGTTATATCACGGTATCAGGAGTGTGCAATGGAAGTCGGTGGTAACTCCGTTAGGCAGGATACCAGTAAACTATCGCAGGAGACGAAAGATCTGATCAGGAAACGCCAATGTATGAAAGCCTCTAACCCTACAGCTAGAATAGAACTGGCAGAACTTTCGAAGTTAATCAACAAGCGTAAGACAGCTGACATAATGAAGTATAATATGGACAGAATTGAACATGCTCTCAGGAACGGAGGAAGCCTAAAAGCAGTGAAGAATTAAGAAACTAGTAATTGGCAAGAATCAGATGTATGCGTTAAGAGACAAAGCCGGCAATATCATTACTAACATGGATGAGATAGTTCAAGTGGCTGAGGAGTTCTATAAAGATTTATACAACACCAGTGGCACCCACGACGATAATGGAAGAGAAAATAGTCTAGAGGAATTCGAAATCCCACAGGTAACGCCGGAAGAAGTAAAGAAAGCCTTGGGAGATATGCAAAGGGGGAAGGCAGCTGGGGAGGATCAGGTAACAGCAGATTTGTTGAAGGATGGTGGGCAGATTGTTCTAGAGAAACTGGCCACCCTGTATACGCAATGCCTCATGACCTCGAGCGTACCGGAATCTTGGAAGAACGCTAACATAATCCTAATCCATAAGAAAGGGGACGCCAAAGACTTGAAAAATTATAGACCGAACAGCTTACTGTCAGTTGCCTACAAACTATTTACTAAGTTAATCGCAAATAGAATCAGGAAAACCTTAGACTTCTGTCAAGCAAAGGACCAGGCAGGATTCCGTAAAGGCTACTCAACAATAGACCATATTCACACTATCAATCAGGTGATAGAAAAATGTGCAGAATATAACCAACCCTTATATATAGCTATCATTGATTACGAGAAAGCGTTTGATTCTGTCGAAATCTCAGCAGTCATGGAGGCATTACGGAATCAGGGTGTAGACGAGCCATATGTAAAAATACTGAAAGATATCAATAGCGGCTCCACAGCCACCGTAGTCCTCCATAAAGAAAGCAATAAAATCCCAATAAAAAAAGGCGTCAGGCAGGGAGATGCGATCTCTCCAATGCTATTCACAGCGTGTTTACAGGAGGTAATCAGAGACCTGGATTGGGAAGAATTGGGGATAAAAGTTAATGGAGAATACCTTAGTAACTTGCGATTCGCTGATGATATTGCCTTGCTTAGTAACTCAGGGGACCAATTGCAATGCATGCTCACTGACCTGGAGAGGCAAAGCAGAAGAGTGGGTCTAAAAATTAATCTGCAGAAAACTAAAGTAATGTTTAACAGTCTCGGAAGAGAACAGCAATTTACAATAGGTAGCGAGGCACTGGAAGTGGTAAGGGAATACATCTACTTAGGGCAGGTAGTGACGGCGGATCCGGACCATGAGACGGAAATAATCAGAAGAATAAGAATGGGCTGGGTGCGTTTGGCAGGCATTCTCAGATAATGGACAGCAGGTTGCCATCATCCCTCAAGAGAAAAGTGTATAATAGCTGTGTCTTACCAGTACTCACCTACGGGGCAGAAACCTGGAGGCTTACGAAAAGGGTTCTACTCAAATTGAGGACGACGCAACGAGCTATGGAAAGAAGAATGATGGGTGTAACGTTAAGGGATAAGAAAAGAGCAGATTGGGTGAGGGAACAAACGCGAGTTAATGACATCTTAGTTGAAATCAAGAAAAAGAAATGGGCATGGGCAGGACATGTAATGAGGAGGGAAGATAACCGATGGTCATTAAGGGCTACGGACTGGATTCCAAGGGAAGGGAAGCGTAGCAGGGGGCGGCAGAAAGTTAGGTGGGCGGATGAGATTAAGAAGTTTGCAGATACAACATGGCCACAATTAGTACATTACCGGGGCTGTTGGAGAAGTATGGGAGAGGCCTTTGCCCTGCAGTGGGCGTAACCAGGCTGATGATGATGATGATGATGATGTTGAAAGAAAAAAGGTCATCATCCATTTGAGTGAGAGAGTGAAGAAACTTTATTGCAGGTCCTGCGAGGACGCGAACTCGTCGCGTACTTGGCTTGTCCCACGCCGAGCCGGTAGGTCTAGCCCACTGGCCCGGTCGCGGGCACACCGGACAGACAGGATTTGCTTGTCTAGAGCGGGGCTACGTAGAAGCGAGTCCCACTCCTCCTTGATGAACTTGGGGTATGTCGGCCCGCAGCATGTGTGCTAGAGTGGAGGCGTCGTCGCGATATACGTCGGGGTATGCCTCGTGGAGAACGGACAGACACGGATATGTGCTAGTCTTTGGAAGTCTAAGCGAAACGGCTTGCGCCCTATTCAACTTGGGGTGAGTGGGTGGGAAAACCCTTCTAGACATGTAGAAGAATTTAATAACCTCGTTGTGAGTAGAGGGAACGACCCTGTGGCCGTAGGGAGGAGGGGAGTCGGTGCTTCTTGCAGTGGAAGCGCGGTCGGTGAGGTAATGTACCTCGTGAGCAGACTCATTGAGGTTCGGGGGAGCACCCTCGACAGACCCTACGTGAGCGGGAAACCAGTGAATCGAATGATGCGTGAGAGCATGTAGATACGAGCCGCTAAGAAGACGAGCGGCTTGCTTGGCGATGCAACCCTTCTGAAAAGCCCTAACTGTCCTTTTGGAATCGCTATAGATCTCGGAAACACGGCCGTCTAGCAGGGCGTGGGCGATGGCGGCTTGCTCGGCGACTCCGGGGTCTGAAGTGCGAATCGAGGCGTTATTGGAAATCTTGCCGCTGGAGTCGACCATCACCTATTTGGGCGTCATGACCTGTATATTGAGAAACGCTGCTTTATAGTGGCTCTCTCGTGGGCGTGGCTGGGTGTGTGTGTGTGTGTTTTTGTGTTGGCAACGTCGGTGAGCTGTCAGTTTGCTTAGCGTTTTCGATGACGGCACAAGAAGCTCTGCACAATACAGTCACGCTGGAGATGAAAACCAAAGTTATCGATGACTTCGAGAACAGTTACTTTGCTAATACGGCTTTCCTTTTCTGTTTTTTCTAAAGGGTACTGCTTTTTGTAATTATCTTTGGTGCAGCTTGCTCCAGTCAGCTACTGCGTGGAAGTAGAAACGTTTTAAGAAGAAGCCTTGTAATCAGATCTGCTACACTTCCTGTCTGCTGTTGGCAATAGAATATCTGCCACTTTTAAAAGAGTACCTTCTGTGCCTTTGAGCTCAACTCTCGTAAAATGGAACTTGGAAATGGAAATGGGGATTCCGTTTGAAAGAGAGTCCACTTTATATATATGTATATATATATATATATATATATATATATATATATATATATATATATAGCATATATATATACTAGGTTCCACTCTGATGTGAAACATAGGCAAGAAGGGTTCGAGCGCTCGGCTGCCTGTTAGCAGTTACCAGGAGAGTAGCACAAAGTTTTCAAGAAGCGCAGAGCTTGGCTATGCCGTGCCTGCCCACAATAGGCAAGGAAGGATACGTGCGAGTCGTGCACGCGGTTCTTCGCAATTACACCGTGCAGAACGCGAGAATACACAAGTACAGTAGTTCTTCATTCTCGGTTAAAGCACGTTGGCTGGCTAGTTGATTAGAATTAGAATCCATGATAGAGTGTATATAGCGCGACTGAACGAGGACGTATAGAAAGGACGTAGTGTCTGTGTATCTCTTTCTTTCTACGTCCTCGTTCAGTCGCAGTCGTACAGCAGCTCTTCCTTCTCCGTTGAATGGCGAACGGCACCATCCATGCTGCTAGTCACTATATTAGTCACCAGCGAGAACTCGAACATAAGTTGAAATGAAACCAAGACTTTGTACGCAAAATTGGTGATTGTCCTGGCAGTATTTTATTCCGACCAATGTTAAGGCAGCGCGGTTGGGGCAACCACTGGAGGCATGTGCGTAAGCTCTAAGTTCCCATTCACGACAGCCAGTCAAGGTGCGGCCACCACCAAGACCGGAACATCAGGGGTGTATGTGTGCGTGTTTAGTTCTTGGACCAGGCCATAGGCAGTTTCAGTAAATTATTGCATATTTTCGCAGTAGGAACGTGCAGTAAATTGTTGCATATTTTCGCAGTAGGAACGTGGAGTGAAGGGTGCGCAGCCCAAGGTGAGGAAGGAGATGCCTGCAATGCATTACACTGTCTATGCTGCACCACAAGTCATTGAAGCCACTGGTGACCTGGAATTACAGCTTTTCAATGAGGTTGGTGGCCCATTTGGATGGCAAAGAGGCACCACCAGTGTCACCAGCGGCCCCGAGCCAGCTCCACAAAGGGCTTGGCGAGCTATTTCTCCTCGCGTCCAAAGTGCAGCTCCGAGTAGAGGTGGCCCGTTCGCGTGCGGTAGCCTCTCCGCACATTCACCAACAGGATTACGACGCGGCCCCCTGCTAGCTCCACAAACGGCACGAAGAATGGCCGCTTCTGGTGTCGAAGGTGCATCACTGAGTAGAGGTGGCCCGTCCGCGTGTGGTATGAACTGGCCACGGCCACTTCTCGGATGACGACACTTCATCACGCCAGCTCCAACAGGGTACTGTGAACTGACGCTGGTGCCATCCAAGGGGCCGCTCCCGGTAGAGGCGGCCTTGTCCGTGTACGGCAGCCCCACTGCAGCGAGCAACATCTGAGCTTCGACCGTTTGGCGCATCGCTTGATGCGTTCCGTGACGGTGCTCTCCTGATGTCCGGCGTGGAATTGTCAAGAACTGCTGGAATGGTGAACTGCGACACAGGCTGGCAATTGCATCGGCGCTCACTAGGTACAGGTGAATTGCAGAGCCGGCTGGTGGACGGGAAGTAACACCCGAAGTAAGGACGACGTGACGGCGGCTGACGAGGCGTGCCGTTGTTCTTGGCAAGGCGAAGAGTGAGTGAAGGCTGCAGCGTCCAGCGTGACCGGGACCGAGAGCGCGTTATCTTTGCTCGTGGCTCGCGAGGCGGGCTCACGAGATCCGGGGTGGTCACTATGACGCATGATGATGATCGATGACGATGATGATGAAGCTAGATGCGCCACCTGAATCGATGGCATACGCAGTGAACGTGTTCCCTATATATATAGTCCCTAGAACCCAGCAATTCAACAAAGTTTCCCGGAATGCGCGCTCCCATAGTCGGAAAGTTAACATTTTTTCCGGGCGGGTCTGGAGCCTGACCAGCTCTCTAACCCCATCTATATAACATCCACACACACAAAAAAGAGACGAACGCTATGGAATAGCACACGTCATCGCGTCATAGCGTCACATGGCATAGCTTGCGTCCTTTGTCTAAATTTGGATGTCATAGCTTGGGGTCTGGCACGAAACCCTTCGGCCTTGTATGCATACATATATATATATATATATATATATGGTGTCCCAGCTAACTTAGACCGAGATTTTTAAAAAGCTATGCGTTCTTCAGAACAGAAATCGCATGGATATTGTTAGCGTTTATCTAAACTTACAGTACCGTTTTTTGCTCGTCTTTTTTGCATAATTAGCCGAGATAAATTAATTAACTTTTTAAATATAGCTTAAAACGTTCAGGCGGCAATAGGAAAGTTGTGGAGCTCTACAAATATTGCCCAACCCTGGCACTTCCAACGAGATAGAATTAGCGGGGCCATATTTATTCGGGAGAAACTAAATCCCGCGGTGTTTTAAAAATACCGCGTGAGTGAGTGAGTGAAGAAACTTTATTGCAGGTCCGGCGAGGACACGAACTCGTCGCGCACCCGCGTAGTCCCACGTCGGGACCGGCAGGTCAAGCCCACCGGCCCGGTCGCGGGCGCCCGAATTCGCCGCGATTACAGCGCTCTGATGAGTGATTTGTAAAAACATCGCCAGCGCCGCGCCTTCCCTTCACTTCGAGAAGGGGCTTCAACCTTTGCTCGGCTCTGACATTACCGGCAGCGGCTGGCGACGGCGCGCCGAAAAAGCGCTTCGTCAGCAGCCGCTCGCGCTTGTCGCCGAAGAACGCGCAGTCATCAGCCGTTTATTCCGATATGACCAGAAGAGCAATTTTTTTTTCCAACGTTCAAGTCGATGCGGAATAGAAAAAAATACACGCAAATCATGCATCATACATGTGGAACCTGTGCGAGAGAGAGCATCATTTGTTACAACGCCGCTTTTCTTCCAAGCTGTACCAGCGGCTAGATGCATGTGAGCTCGTCTGTCTATTGCTGTCGTGCCACGTAACCGTTTCGAAGAATTTGTTTGCCTTGCCTAAAGCATGCCGTACTCAAGCGAGCAGAAGGCGAACATGGTCTTAGCCTTGGGAGCGGCACTGGGCTACAAGAGGAAAGCTGCCAAGGTATACCGAAATTGGCAATGTGGGGGAAGACCTAGCGCGAACCCAATTATGAGGAGTTACTTGACGCTGAAAGAAACAGGTAGCTTCAAGAAGACACGGCACAGAAAGGGGACCATCAGTGAAGAGGTTCAAGGAGACATTTTGGCTTTCATGACTGCAAACTCTCATTCCAGCGTGCGTGATGTGAGTGGTGAGGTCGGCATTTCAAAGTCCTCAGTGTCAAGAGTTCTTAGGAAGGCTGAAATGCATCCGTATCCCCTCCAACTGCGTCAAAAGCTATAAGATAGAGACTTTCAATGGCGGCTTGATTTCTTAAATTGGATCCGTGTGAACAGTGACGAAATACCTGATTTTGTTGACAAAGTGCTCTGGACAAATGAGGCAACCTTCTCCAGAAATTACTGAATGAATACAGGGTGTCCCAAATATCATGCACAAATATTAATCAAAAAAGAGCAATGCGTTACTCGAGGAAACTCTAGTGCATGTTGTTTCCAGTAGAATGGAATAGCCGCCAGTAATTTTTTCGTTGCTGAGGTTTAATAAAGTAAATATAATTAACTATGTAACTCGATAAGTAATGTTCCAATTATCAAAACGTCAATGAGGCATGTGTAGGCACCCCCAAAGGGCATCCAACTGCGGTATTTTCAGCGACTTATTAATTACGTACTAATTTTTCCCGACTGGTAAAGAAACGCCTGGAAATATGAGCACCTTGTTGTAATCGCACCGCTGGCACGAGTTGTTGGGGTCTCGGTGCTGACGCCCGTTATTGCCAATGGGTCGCAAGCCCCAAGGGTAGCGTTGGCCTGGCGGCCTGGGGCACTGGAAGCATCCGAAGGTCCCGGCAAAGCAAGAGAAGACTGGTAACAGAACAACTTGTTTATTCTAACATAGCAAAAGAGCGGCCGGTCAGGTCGACCGAAGTGGAGAGACGGGAGAGCACGTAACTCAACAGTACAAATCGGAGCCTCTCCCCTGGCGTCCGGGGGCAGCTGCTCTTATACTCTCGGCGTCGCGGTCCAAAAGGGAAGGTCACGGGAAGAGCCCACGCGACGGCGGAGCATGAGCCCACGACGGCGCGCACGGTCGAGCCGAGAGACATGGCGAACCGAGTGCAGTGACGCATCGCCAACCCGCCCACACGACGGCGCGCACGGTTGAGCCGAGAGACCTCCTGGCTCCTCATTTGGGGAACTCCGCTCCCCGGCTGCCGCGCTTTGACAAGCGAGGGCACACACACACACACGCACACACGAAGACACGTGGCACTGAAACACGCCTGGACACGCTTGGCGGGGAGGCGTTGCGGCGGCGTCGCACGGGCCAAAATGTCCGCCGCTTTGAACGAAGCCCCGGCGTCCGTTGCATCCGCGCCGGCATTACCGCGCGTTGTAGGCGAAACGTAACAGACCGCCCCGCCGGGGGAAGGAGATCCCGATGGTCAGGGGACTGCATCCGCTGTCCGGAGGGATGTCGCTCGATGATGCTCATAACCGAAGTCGGGCGTCCTTTGGCGTTTCTTGAGCGCAGCGCACAGAGAAGGCCTCGTTCTCACGTTCAGGTGCACACAGGACACTGCAAAGTGACTTCGGGAGAGTTGACATTTTTGTTCTCGTTTCCGGCAAGCGTTAGAACTACGCCGAAAGTCAACCGCTCAGTCAGCAAGCACGGCACAACCCTCACTAAGCCCTGCCAGGCTCTTTCCCCTTTTATACTGCTGCCTAGTTCCTTACAGTAGTTTAGCAGCACTCAGAACGCGTCCACAAATCGGAAAAATTGCACTAAAAAGCACATCATCACTTTGAAACACTACACAAAAGCAATAAGTTAAAAAAAATCCTGCCTCAGGAAGAAAAACATCAGTAACAAGCAATTTTGAGGCTGATTCCCACGTTAGGGGCTTCGACTTAAGCCATCGGCGTTACCGTTGAGACTCCCCTTTTTGTAACGCACCTCAAAGGAATATTGTTGCAAAGCGAGGCTCCAGCGCAGGAGGCGGCCATTTTTGGGAGAGATGGTCTGCAGCCATTGGAGAGGGCAGTGATCCGTTTCAATGATAAACCTCGAGCCGGCTAGGTAACATGACAATTTCTGAACGGCCCACACGATACACGCACACTCTTTCTCGGTGGCGCTATACGCCTGCTCACGACTGGTCAGCTTACGACTAGCATACAGGACGGGGTGTTCTACTTCTCCATTTTCCCGTTGGCACAGTACAACGCCCATGCCTCGCTCACTAGCATCACACTGAACAACGAACCCTTTTGTGTAGTCGGGCGATCGTAGCACAGGCTGGCTTGTTAGGGCGCTCTTTAGGGCGCTAAAAGCTCTTTCCTTCGTCTCATCCCAGACGACTGTTTGCGGCTCTGTCTTTCTTAGAGCATCCGTCAAGGGAGCCGCGATATCAGAGTACCTGGGGATGTACCTCTGATAGTAGCCGGCGACACCTAAGAACGACCGAATATCGGTCTTCGTGCGCGGTTGCGGGAAGTCTCGCACAGCGGCCACTTTTATTTCAGAGGGGCGGCGTCGACCCCGACCAATCACGTGTCCGAGGTAGACAACCTCGGCCTGTGCTAACTGGCACTTGGGAGCCTTGACTGTCAAGCCCGCATCGCGCAGGCGGGTTAGCACTGCCCGCAAGTGCGCCATATGCTCAGGCCAGGATGCGGAGAATATCGCTACGTCGTCTAGATACGGTAAAGCGAATTCTTGCTGTCCCCGCAACACTTTATCCATGAGGCTTGAAAAGCAGTATGACGCGTTCTTCAAACCAAAACTCAAAACTTTAGGACGGAATGTCCCCATTGGTGAAATGAACGCCGCATACCTACTAGCCTCTTCTGTAAGTGGAACCTGCCAATAACCCCTGACAAGATCTAGGGTGGAAATAAACTGAGCGCTACTCACTCTCTCAAGGCGCTCCTCGATGTTAGGGATCGGATAAATTTGATCCTTAGTGATGGAATTAAGCCTGCGGTAGTCGACGCAAGGACGAGGTTCCTTGCCCGGTACCTCAACTAAAATCAAAGGGGAGGTATAATCACTCTCACCCGCTTCAATAACACCGAGCTGTAGCATTTTCTTTACCTCAGCCTCCATAATATCGCTCTGGCGGGGTGACACCCGGTACGCCTTGGATCGTACTGGCTCTGGGGAGGTAAGTTCTATGTCATGAGTAAGGACAGAAGTCCTACCAGGCCTCTCAGAGAACAGACCTTGAAACTCTTGTAAGAGCTGGTGTAGTTCGGTTTTCTGCTCAGGCGACAGCGATGCTTTACTTATTAAGTCACTAATGACTTGATCGGTGTCTTTCCTGTTTGTCACTGAGCCTAGTCCCGGAAGCTCGACCGGAAGCTCTTCGGGCACGTTTACCATCATGCACACCACTGCTTCCCGTTGCTTATAGGGTTTGAGCAGATTACAGTGGTAAACTTGCTGTGCTTTCCGCTTTCCTGGCAGACTCACCACGTAGTTAACGTCCGACAGTTTTTGAACAATCCGTGCTGGGCCCTCCCACTGCACGTCGAGTTTGTTCTTTAGCGATGTGCGCAATATCATGACCTCATCGCCCACCTCAAAACGACGGGCCCTGGCTGTCCGATCATAATAAACCTTGGCCCTCTGCTGGGCCTCTGCCATTGCTTCACCTGACAACTCCTGTGCCCTTCTTAAGCGTTCGAGGAGCTTAAGCACGTACTCTACCACGACTGGGTCGTCGCCCCTGCCTTCCCATGACTCTCGAAGCATGCGAAGCGGAGATCGCAGCGAGCGACCGTACACCAGCTCAGCTGGCGAAAACCCCGTAGCCGCATGCGGCGTGGTCCTTAATGCAAACATCACTCCAGGCAGACACAGCTCCCAGTCAGTTTGATGTTCAAAACACAATGCTCTCAACACGCGCTTCATGACGGAGTGGAGCTTCTCCACGGAATTCGACTGGGGGTGGTGCACTGAGCTGTGTAACAGCCTTACCCCGCACCTTTCGAGAAAGGCTGTCGTCAAAGCGCTAGTAAACACTGTGCCCTGATCTGACTGGATTTCTGCAGGAAAACCAACTCGCGCAAATATGGACAGTAGTGCATTGACTATCTCAACTGAGCTGAGTTCTTTAAGCGGCACTGCTTCAGGGAACTTTGTCGCTGGGCAGATCACAGTCAAAATGTGTCGGTACCCCGTGGCTGTTACCGGCAGAGGTCCCACTGTATCAATAACGAGCCGTCTAAAAGGCTCCGTAATGATAGGTACCAACTTCAACGGCGCCCTCGATTTGTCCCCTGGCTTGCCCACCCGCTGACAGGTGTCGCATGTCTTCACAAAGTGGTCTGCGTCCCGAAAACACCCTGGCCAATAGTACTCCTGCAAGAGACGGTCCTTAGTTTTCTTAACTCCTAGGTGTCCGGACCACGAACCCCCATGCGACAAGCGCAACAGATCCTGACGATAGCATTGAGGCACGATCAGCTGATCGAACTCCACTCCCCTGCGGTCTAGATACTTCCGGTACAGGACCCCACCTCTTTCCACAAAGCGAGCATTTTTCTTGGCGATACCTTCCTTGATAATGCAGCGTATGTTTTCTAGGCTGCCATCCTTCTTTTGCTCGGCTATCAAAGCCGACCGGCTGACTTTTAGCAACCTGTTAAGTCCGTCTGACGTAGGCGCGATGAGCAAATCTGGAGACAGCTCTTCTAACTTTCCCGTGTCGGGATTTTCCTCTCCAGTATCTGGTGCCTTTAACGCTACAGGCTCAATTTTATTCAGTTCGGGCGTGCTCTGAATACCAGCTTGCTGCGCCTCTGACCCTTTCTCATCGTTCAACAACGTCGGCCCCGCAACTACCGCCTTTGCAGCGAGCTCCCGAACCTTCGATCTGGTTAAGGCCTGAACGCTAGCCTCACCAAACAAAAGCCCCTTCTCGCGCAGGAGGTGATCGGACCTGTTCGAAAATAGGTACGGGTACTGGGGGGGCAGCATAGATGACACTGCGGCCTCCGTCTCAAGTGCTCCGAAAGGTCCTTCAATAAGCACTTTTGCTACCGGCAGACACACGCTATGAGCTTCCACTGCTTGCTTGATCCATGCGCACTCGCCCGTGAACATATCGGGTTCTACGTAAGAGGGGTGAACTACATCCATTGTAGCTGCGGAATCGCGAAGCACTCGGCACTCTTTCCCGTTCACGAGGAGGTCTCGCATGTAAGGCTCGAGAAGCTTCATGTTCTCGTCAGTGCTGCATATAGACAAAAACACGACTTTTGTTTTTGTTTCTGGACACTGCGCCGAAAAGTGACCCGGCTTCTGGCACGTATAACAAACGCGCGCTTGCCTCGTCTCGAACCGCTTTCTGCGTTCGGCTTCGGTTGCCGCCGTCTCCGTACGTTCGGTCGGACTGCTTTCACTCGCATCCGCACTACGTGTATCCCCCTTTGCTCTCATGGGTGTGAACTTCGGCCTCTCAAACTTGGAGCCAAATTCACCCTTTTGACCGTCTTTAGCTCCACGAGCCCGACGCGTCACAAACTCCTCGGCTAACTCAGCGGCTCTAGCCACCGTACTAATGTCTGGCCTATCCAAGACCCAGTACCGCACGTTCTCAGGTAACCGACTATAAAACTGTTCTAGCCCGAAACACTGCAGAACTTTCTCGTGGTCACCAAACGCTTTCTCTTCTTTGAGCCACTCCTGCATGTTTGACATAAGCCTGTACGCAAACTCTGTATATGACTCACTTCTGCCTTTCTCATTTTCCCGAAACTTCCGACGGAACGCCTCCGCTGACAGCCGGTACTTTTTTAGCAGACTCGATTTCACTTTGTCGAAATCCTCTGCCTCCTCTCTCTCCAAGCGAGCGACTACGTCGGCCGCCTCGCCGGGTAGCAAAGTGAGCAAGCGCTGTGGCCACGTTTCCCGAGAGAACCCCTGCTTCTCGCACGTTCGCTCAAAGTTAACCAGGAACAAACCAATGTCCTCTCCAAGCTTAAACGGCCGCATCAGGTCAGTCATTTTGAACAATACTCGTTCTCCTGCACCGTGTGCCTGACTTCCATTACGAGCGCGTTCCATCTCTAACTCGAGACGCTTCATTTCCAAAGCGTGTTGACGGTCGCGCTCTTCTTTTTCTTTCTCTTTTTGTTCTTTAAGTTCGCGCTCATCTTTCTCTTTCTGTTCTTTACGTTCGCGCTCATCTTTCTCTTTCTGTTCTTTAAGTTCGCGCTCCTGTTTCTCTTTTTGCTCCTCCCTCTCCTCAATGGTCTCAAGGCATTCCGACAGCTCGTCATCCTCAGCTCCTAACTCAAGAATAGCCCTTAGCAGTTCTGGTTTTCTGAGTTTGTCTGAGACATCCAGACCCAACTCTCTCGCAAGCTCCAGCAATTTCGGTTTGCGCAACGACTTCAAATCCATGGCTGCTCTGAATGCTGCTTTCTCTACTGCCTACTATTGTCTTGCCGCAAACTAACCCGGCAGCAACGACAACCCCAATTACCAGCTCTGTTTCTAACACTAACAAAAGCCTGGCAAAACTCAGAAGAAGAAAGTCCCGCACTCACCAAACCTCGCAGCCAAGAATTCAGCGCAGTCGTTCCGCTGCAGGCAACCAGTCATCACACAGGGCTCGTTGCACTGCTCCCGGATGGTCGTTGTGCTGCTCAGCATACATTCAACCGCATCTCTTCGCTGCTGGCCTCCGTTGTCGCGATCTCACCGCTGGCAACCAGATGTAGTAATCGCACCGCTGGCACGAGTTGTTGGGGTCTCGGTGCTGACGCCCGTTATTGCCAATGGGTCGCAAGCCCCAAGGGTAGCGTTGGCCTGGCGGCCTGGGGCACTGGAAGCATCCGAAGGTCCCGGCAAAGCAAGAGAAGACTGGTAACAGAACAACTTGTTTATTCTAACATAGCAAAAGAGCGGCCGGTCAGGTCGACCGAAGTGGAGAGACGGGAGAGCACGTAACTCAACAGTACAAATCGGAGCCTCTCCCCTGGCGTCCGGGGGCAGCTGCTCTTATACTCTCGGCGTCGCGGTCCAAAAGGGAAGGTCACGGGAAGAGCCCACGCGACGGCGGAGCATGAGCCCACGACGGCGCGCACGGTCGAGCCGAGAGACATGGCGAACCGAGTGCAGTGACGCATCGCCAACCCGCCCACACGACGGCGCGCACGGTTGAGCCGAGAGACCTCCTGGCTCCTCATTTGGGGAACTCCGCTCCCCGGCTGCCGCGCTTTGACAAGCGAGGGCACACACACACACACGCACACACGAAGACACGTGGCACTGAAACACGCCTGGACACGCTTGGCGGGGAGGCGTTGCGGCGGCGTCGCACGGGCCAAAATGTCCGCCGCTTTGAACGAAGCCCCGGCGTCCGTTGCATCCGCGCCGGCATTACCGCGCGTTGTAGGCGAAACGTAACAACCTTGTCGGCGATAGCGGCTCCAAGTCAAATCAGAAGCATACGTTGGCCCGGGCCCTTCACGAATCCACTAGGTCTCACACGGTCGCTGAACTCGTCTCAAAACTGATACCGAAGTACGTGCCTGCCCGTCGCGACGCGGACCTAGCGACCCAACTTCTGTACTACCGGGGCCCCCCTCGCCCCGAACTGGACGATGACTTCTTTGCTGAGGTCAGAAAGGCTATTTTCGCGCTCAAACGCAAGTCTGCGCCGAGTCCGGACGGAGTCACCAACAAAATGTCAGAAACATCGATGACCCGTTGATAGTCTTTCTGACCGACAAGATCAACGAGTCCTGGAAGAGCGGCGTTGTTCCTGCAGAATGGAAGACGGCTGGCACGTTGGCCATTCCTAAGCCCGGCAATGCTCCGAACATCAAGAACCTCAGGCCGATTTCTCTAACGTCCTACGTCTGCAGGGTCATGGAGCGCGTCGTCCTCAACAGGCTCAGCGGGTACCTCGAAGAAAACGAAGTTTAACTGTACAGCATGATCGGCTTCTGCGCCGGACTCTCGACACAGCATGCCATGAAACTAATCAAACATCAGATCGTTGACGTCCGTTCCAGAGACGTCAAGGCTCTGCTCGGTCTCGACCTCGAAAAGGCTTTCTACAACTTGCTCCACACCTTCATCGTCAAGACCATTTCGGACCTGTGTCTCTGTTACACTTTCCCCGCTACGTTCGCTCTTTTCTAACAGACAGTAAGGCCAAGCTTCGCATTGGAGACATCCGTTCCGAAGATGTGCCCCTTGGACGACGGGGCACTCCTCAGGGCGCCGTCATCTCCCCCACGTGGTTTAACATCTGTATGATTGGTCTTTCCGAGAGGTTGGCGCGCGCCGAGGAGGTCAAGCACACCATCTACGCTGGCGACATCACCATCTGATGCTCTGGCGGCTGCGAGGGTACAGTGGAAGAAACCATGCAGGAGGCGATCGACGTGATCGAGGAGTATCTCCGTTCCAGCGGACTTCGATGCTCCCCCGTCAAGTCGGAGCGTCTGCTTTACAGAAAATAGAAGGGAGGCAGACCCAAAGATTGGATGCCAGTCTCGGAAAGCAGCATGAGTCTTCGCATTTATGACGGGGGGTGTGGGGGGTGTGACAGCCAGGGTCGACGTCATTCGGGTCCTGGACATGTTTGTCAACTTCAAGGGTGGGAACGCAATGGCTTTCCACAATATCATCGCAAAGACGGACAACCCTTTCCGCCTCGTTCGCAGAATCGCTAACCGACACCGACGTATGAAGGAAAACAATCTCCTCAGGCTGATCAACGCCTTTTACTATGCCACTTCACATACACGTTTTCTATGCACAACTGGCTCAGAGCGGAGCGAGACAAGCTGAACGCTCTTATCTGCAAAGTAATCAAAAGGGCTCTCGGGCTACCCATCAGGACCCATACCGAGGATCTCTTCAAGCTGGCGGCACATAACAACGCCGAGGAGACTGCCGAAGGCCAAGAAAGCGCGCAACTCACTCGCCTGACTACCTCGCATCCTCGAGGAGTGGGGTTACCATTATGCAGGATTCCGTACGATCCTTAGGTGCATTAGAGAGAAATTCGAAGTGGCCCCCGTGCCCCGAAACGTCCATCCCGTTTACAATTAGGGCAGACGCAAGGGCAGAGCAGCAACGTTCGTGAAACAGATCAAGCAACAAGACATCAGAGGACGTCGACGGCGCGGAGTACAGCGATGTGAAGACCTTTGCCGTCGTGGTCGACTCGAGCGGCAAAATTTCCAATAGCGCCTCGATTCGCACTTCAGACCCTGAAGACAACGAGCAAGCCGCCATCACTGTCGCCCTCCTAGACCGTCATGGGCCTGAGATCTATAGCCATCCCAATGGGGCAATTAGAGCTTTTCCGAACTGTTGCATCGCCGAGCAAGCTGCTTGTCTTCTTAGCGTCTCGACTCCGTATGCTCTCACGCATCATTCCATTAACTGGTTTCTCGCTCACGTAGGGTTGGTCGAGGGTGCTGCTCCGAACTTTATTTATTTTATTTATTTATATACCCTCAGGGACAGAGGCATTACAGAGGGGAGTGGTACACAAGAAAATGTGGTACATAGGAAGTAAACAAAACGCAGCGATTAAGACGAACAAAACACAATGCTAGAATACAAAAGGTTTCCTTCTATGCAATGTTAGCTGCTTAGTGAAATAAAACGAACACTCGCCTATATGGAAAGACATAAGACAAGAGCGACTGCGCTTGCTTCATTGTGATCAAGGGTCCCGTACGGGACCCAAAACGTCAAGTTTTATTTTTCTAATAATGTCTTTCCATTGGCGAGTGTTCGTTTTATTTCACTATGCTCATTCCTCGCCAGACGGGTTTCCGTCGAACTCTGGGTTAGAATGTTTGCTGCTGTGTCACAAAATAGAAATTCCTGGTTATACAATGTTAGCTTAAGTTTCACGAAAAAGGCTGTTATCAGTAGTATTTACGATATCAGCGGGAAGGAGCTTCTAATCTATGCATGTCCGATGCAAAAAAGACTGGGAAAATGATTTTTGTGGCATAGATAGGTCCCAAACTATGACAGGGATCAAGACGCTGTGATGCATGTTGGGGTCTTGTAAATAATTGCGTGTGCAATGTAGAATGATGATAAATCCTATGAAAGCGTACTGGACGTGCGATTCTACGTCGAACAGACAGCAAAGGAAGACGAGATTGTTTCATGGGAGAAATGCTCGCAGTGCTATTGTAATTAAAAAAGATAAATCGAACTGAGGTATTTTCTACAAGTTTTAAGGCCGTTTTCATGGTTATCCAGGCCAGGATCCCATACAGAAGTAGCATATTCTAATTTAGGACATATTAGAGCTTTATAGAGTAGGTGCTTTAGGTTAGAAGGTAAGCTAACGAAGTTACGGTGCAAGTAGCCTGACATACGGTTAGCGGTGTTAATAACGTATTCGGTGTGAATTGACCATGACAGGTTTGTAGTTATATCATAAGAAGCCAACAAACACTGACACAAAGGACAACATAGGGGAAATTACTTGTGTTTAATAAATGAAATAAGGAAACGATAAATTAATGGAAATTAAAGTGGATGAAAAAACAGCTTGCCGCAGGTGGGAACCGAACCCACAACCTTCGCATTTCGCGTGCGATGCTCTACCAATTGAGCTACCGCGGCGCTGTTTCCCCATCCACTTTCTTGGGTATTTATGTGTGCTAGTAGAACCCTGGGAGTGTTAGCCAGCGCCATCACTCGCATACCTTGGCGGCGGACGTGGAACGTCCTTCTTGCCGCAGGCGTCACGAGAACGTGATCTTTTTGGGTGAAGGCAACTGGTCAATAAACCCACACATGCTACCTGAAGGCATCAATGTTGCCGGATTCGACACCCTCGTTATGTAATAAACGAGAAGAGAGGGGGTTAACCGAGGGTCCCGATTTTTATTAGTCATATCATAAGAAGCCAACAAACACTGACACCAAGGACAACATAGGGGAAATTACTTGTGTTTAATAAATGAAATAAGGAAACGATAAATTAATGGAAATTAAAGTGGATGAAAAAACAGCTTGCCGCAGGTGGGAACCGAACCCACAACCTACGCATTTCGCGTGCGATGCTCTACCAATTGAGCTACCGCGGCGCTGTTTCCCCATCCACTTTCTTGGGTATGACTAATATGATATGACTAATAAAAATCGTGACCCTCGGTTAACCCCCTCTCTTCTCGTTTATTACATAACGAGGGTGTCGAATCCGGCAACATTGATGCCTTCAGGTAGCATGTGTGGGTTTATTGACCAGTTGCCTTCACCCAAAAAGATCACGTTCTCGTGACGCCTGCGGCAAGAAGGACGTTCCACGTCCGCCGCCAAGGTATGCGAGTGATGGCGCTGGCTAACACTCCCAGAATTCTACTAGCACACATAAATACCCAAGAAAGTGGATGGGGAAACAGCGCCGCGGTAGCTCAATTGGTAGAGCATCGCACGCGAAATGCGAAGGTTGTGGGTTCGGTTCCCACCTGCGGCAAGCTGTTTATTCATCTACTTTAATTTCCATTAATTTATCGTTTCCTTATTTCATTTATTAAACACAAGTAATTTCCCCTATGTTGTCCTTGGTGTCAGTGTTTGTTGGCTTCTTATGATATGACTAATAAAAATCGGGACCCTCGGTTAACCCCCTCTCTTCAGGTTTGTAGTTACATAGACACCTAAGTACTTGCAAGAGTTCACTGTTTCTAAAGGAAAGCTGTTTAAGTGGTAAGTGGCGTGTTGGTGAAACACAGGTTACATGCAGTACATTACATTTGTTAATATTTAGTTTCATTAACCACGAGTTATGCCAGTGAGATATTGCGTCAAGGTCGAGTTGCAACATGTTAACGTCGGTTTCATTGGCTATGTCTCGAAAAATAATACAGACATGAGCGAACAAGTGTACGTTAGAAGACAGTGTAGCAGGAAAGTCGTTAATATAAATGAGAAAAAGGAAAGGGCATAGAACTAAATCCTGAGGTATCCCAGAATCACTGAAAGAAGAATTAAAACCATTAACTGTAACAAACTGAGTGCGGTTTGTTAGAAAGAGCTTAATCCACATGAGAAGGTTAGGATTTAGATTTAGTTTATTCAATTTGTACAAGAGAAGTCTATGGCAAACGTTGTCAAACGCTTTAGAGAAATCTAAGAAGATACAGTCGTCAAAAGAAGAACGATCCAAAATTTGATGTAGCTCGTGAGTGAATGAAACCAGTTGTGTTTCACATGAGAAAGCCTTGCGAAAGTCGCGCTGAGCTGGGGTGAAAAATGAATTATACTCGGGGAATTTAACAAGGTTAGAAAAAATATATGTTCAAGTAGTTTGCAACACGTACTATTCAACGAAATGGGACGGTAGTTATTTGGTCTGAGTCTGCTCACGAGGCTGTGCGCGACCTCACCGACCGCGCTTCGTCTGTAAGGAGCGCCGACTCCCCTCCCCCCGTATGGCTACAGGGACGCTCCCACTACTCACAACGAGCTTACGAAATTATTCTACATATCTAGAAGGGTCTTTCCACCCCCTCAACCCAAGTTGTATAGGGCGCAAGACGTTTACACTAGCTCTTACAGACCGGCACATATCTGTGCCTGGCCTTTCTATACAAAGAGGCCTTTCTATACAAAGGGCTTATGGGGCTTCAACCCCTCCCCGAAATTTTTTCGTGCTGTCATGCACCCCCGAGAAAAACAACCCCCGGCGCCGCAAATCATTCTGATTGTTTTTGTCTTTCATG
The DNA here is from genome assembly GCF_023375885.2 of Dermacentor andersoni. NCBI lineage: Eukaryota > Metazoa > Arthropoda > Arachnida > Ixodida > Ixodidae > Dermacentor > Dermacentor andersoni. Next base: position 75,245,722 of record NC_092814.1, read on the forward strand.
CTGAAAAAGAAATTTCGCCGCGAACATTGCGATCTCGGGCTGGATTTCGTGGCAATGCCCATGCACTTGGAGTCACATAACGCACCAGCCAAGCACAAAGTTTCCAGTGCTTTTGAGGGCGAGCGGGCTCGTCGTAGCACCTCGCGGAGGCCGCGGAATCTATGGAGCGCATGGATTTCAGTACCTAATCTTTATGGGTATAAAGTTCTCAAACTTGTGATGCGAAAGGTGCACGGACATTTCCAAAGTCATGCTTTAGATTTTCCCTTCCGGAACTTTGTGGGTTTAATGTTTTTATAATGATTTGACGCCAAAGGTGCATTGACTTTTCTAAAATCGTACGTGCGACCGTACAACGAGACAAGCCAAATCAACACACTATCAGAGAAGTTGACAAAGCACGCAGTGACGTCCGATGAGACGAAGCGTTGTAGTGGTTCATTTGTGCCGTCATGTCACAGAAAAGGATATCAACATATTTGTTACCTGCGCCTGAGCATCCATGTGAAGACTCTAGAACCAGTAAAGGTAACTACGTTCTCATTTATATTTTTCTGCTTTGACTTTTATTGGTGAGGACACACTGAGCCTCTTCAATTTTCTAGTTCTCGCTACCCGCAGGCTGCCGGAACCAGCCAGAGTGCATGCGTTTTTCTCGTGTTGCGCCGACCATCGCGCGGCGCACTTTGGAGAGCGTGCGTACGTTTTTCTCTGGCTGAGTGGGTTTTGGCCTGGCAGAGTTTTGGACGCTTTCTGGCTAGCAGACGAGAAAAAGAAACTATTGTCGCTCGCCGCCATCACTGTGGGGACTCGACGGATTGCACCTCTCGGGATTGCACCTCTCGGGAAAGTCATGTCTCGCCGGTGTAAGATGCCGAGCAGTATGCGTATGGTTTTCTGTGAACCAAGCGTCTCACGTTTTCTTCGATATTCCTTCGGTAGCCACATTAGGTGCCCACTTGGAACCAGAAATAACAGCACATGAATTAGGTGCAGTGAATAGAAGTATGGCGGCAAAAGCGGAAGATGAACAGTATGAAAGGTGTTTACTTGAGGACGCCGATTGTCTTTACAAAAGTGCTGCGAATCGCAGTTGGGAGCAAAAAATGTGTTCAATTCAGCGCATTGTAATCTACTTCAAGCAGAAATAGCTGTGCCTGCTGCAAGCAGACAAAGATGACGGCTTCGTTGTTTTGCCTAAAGGTACTTCTAAAGAAGAAGCGGTCATTGCCATTGACAAGAATATTTCCCCCAAAAAAGTCCGGACATCACGCGTGAGGAAAGATTTTCTTCGTTTCTGCGAAGACAACAACCTAAAGAATCTGCAAAAAAGCATAGGAAAAAGGAAAAATGATTCGCTCGCTGCGTTTTTTAGTGCCAAAGCGCACAAACCGGATGCCCCTTTCAGGACCATTGTTGGTGAACGTGGCACTTGGCAACTCGAGGTTAGCCGATTTTTGCTGAATTGCCTCAAGCAACTCAATGTCGATGATTCCTTTCTAGTTACTAACTCCGACGAAATAATCAATTTCTTTCGGGTCAACCATAACATTTTTTTTGGCTTTTCTGTGGATATAGAAGAATTATTTTACTGTATTACGCATCCCGAATTGTTTGTTGCCATCAAAGCACGCATCGGTGGAGGTGGTGAACTGGTATTTCAAAACGCAATTGGTCTTACCTGTGACAATTTTCCGGCCTTAGTGGAACGCTATCTGAAAAGTACTTTTATTCTTTTGACAACCAACTATACTTACAAACGAAGGGCATCTGTATTGGTTCGTGCCTATAGCGCCTCTGCTATGTGACATATTTCTTTCTGAAATGGATATAACCCTTGACAACTGTTTTAATAACACGCCTATGATAAAAGTTTGTCGATATGTTGACGATTTTTAATCATTTTGGACGAACAGTGTTCTTCAACCGACAATGATGAGGTCAGCACGGTTTAAGCCTTTTTAAGCTTTACGGCAATGGCCTATCTTTCACCCACGAGGTTTCGGTTGACAACGTGCTGCAGTTTTTAGATATAAATATGACGTTCTTAAAACAACATGTTTATTGGTGCTACTCACCACGCCCTAAAAAGGAGCTGTTACCATACGATTCTGCCCACTCGAAAATTAGAAAACGAGGAATTGCAACAATCTGCCTGGGGTCTGCGTTTAAAAAATCGCGTGATCATAGGATCAAGTTAGTTTTGACAATCAGGTTGAGCAGCGTTTAAAAGGCGGCTACCCTCGCTCGGTGTTGATGTCAGTGAGGGAAACTTTGATCCAGAAGCTGAAAGGCAACAAAAAGCCTAAGGGGGGGATGAAGTCGAGCGTAACGCTCGAAAAAAGGCACAAGTGGTCCCGTACCTTCACAGGGTTAGCCACAACCTTAAGAAGGTGGCGAACAGGTATGGAGTACCTCTGCTCTTTTCCGCCCCGAACAAGCTGGCCCGTCTCTGCCCCTGAAACCCGTCTCTGCCCACAAACGGGCGTACAGTACATCACGTTAACAGTAAACACTCCACTGGAGTAGTTTATTTAATTCCCCTGAGCTCTGGAAAGTGCTACATTGGACAAACTGGGCGCTGCGTCAAGAACCGAATGAGAGGGCAGGCAAATATTTTAAAGAAGGATACAACTGCGCACTTCTCTGCGCATTGCTGGTCTTGTGCCGACCGTGATGCACTGCTATTTAATGCCAGGATCCTAGGCAGAAGCAAGAACAACATCGCAGGTGAATTGTTAGAGGCCTACCATATCCAAACCACTGGTCTAGCTTGCGTGAGTCTAACCTCTTTTACGCTTTATGATTCGGAATTGAGATTGCTAAGCATTTAAAAAAAGTAATAACAATGCCTTCGGCTGACAGCTGTTCTTTGTGCGTATTTTATGCGTTTGCGCATGTGTATGTCTGTGTATATTGGCCTCGAGCTTCACCACTGGAAAAGCTGGCGCCACCGTCGGCGTGACGTGCTATTAGGCATCATCACGTGGACATAGCGTCCGCGTCGGCTGCTTCGGGAGCGCCCAAGCGAGCTGAAAACGAGAGTTTAAATTCCCTCGTACGCTGCGGTCCTCATTTAGTGGCGAGATTTTCCCGCTTCGAGTGTCTCCTTTACAACGCTTGAAAGCACTACAATAGGTAGTGGCTGCCTTTGAAGGCGCGACATGGTAGGCTACTGCTCGGTGCCGCAGGGCCGGACGTACGCAACGGAGCCCGCGGTGTCAGCCTTATTCACACGTAGCCGCAGGACAAGAAGCTGCGTGAAGCTTGGCTTGCGAAACATAGAACTGGCAAACAGTCATCGGCTACAACTCGGGTATGCAGCAAGCACAGACGCGAGGAAGATTTCTGCTACGGCGCAGGGTCTGCGATGTTCGGAAAACGCGCGCTGAGACGCTCGCCCGAGTCCGCTGCCCGACTAATGTCATGACGATTTGGTCTATGAACTTGTCGATGCTATAGATACTGGCAAGTTTACTGGAGTGGAAAGGGAGCGGTAAGAAGCACATTAAAAAAAAAGCATGGCATATGGTCATGTTTGTGTTATGAATTAATGCACGGGATTACAAAAAATAAGCAGCGGAAAATCGCACGTTGAGAACACCGATAAACATACAGTGCGACGCAACTTGAGAAATAATATTGAAACGTCCAGGAATTTAGAAGAAAAAATAAAGAAGATTGAATCGTCGCGACGGCACATCACAGTCCCCGTAGGCGTCGAAGTCTCTACAATGAAATTATTTTTGAACAGCTCTGATAGCGCCCACGCAACAATGGTTGCTTGTATACTGTCAAATGCTCATATTCTGCGGCCTAAAGCTCATGGCACGGTGCGAAAACGCGCACGCGGCGAAAACGAAACAGCGCGCGGGCAAGCATGCAGACACGCAGTCGGTCGCTGCGAATCTGTGCGATCGCTGCATTAAGGCTTCATGCTATTACGCTCCATTTAGTTATACAAACACTATAAGAACATATTTCACATAGTTTGCTCTCGGCGTTTACCTGCCTTTCACGCAAGAAGCCGGTTCGGGAGACTTCATCGCGGCGACCGCGCGCAGTGGCGTTCACTGTACATATTCGGTAAAGAGATAGCATCCCTAAACGATTCTGTGCTTTCAGTTTGCCCAAGATTATTATTTAGACAGTAAAAAAACTTCTCTCGTTTCTAAAGTACTTACAGAAATGTCCGGGAGAGCTCGCGCGTGGTGTTTTTAGTGAGCGCTGACAGCAAAACCTATGAGGAGCGTGCCGCCGGATCCCTCATACTACGCCAGCGAGGCGCTTCCGATAGATGGCGACTCCGTAACTCCTCGCCGCCAATATAAGATGCTCTGTTTTCAGAATAAACAGTTGTAAGTGTAGCGCTCGTCTTTCCTTTCCTTTTGCTTCTCTCGGTTTTCTTTTTTTTCGAGTTTTAGCGCTAAAAATCATCATATAAAGCATCATGTTAGGTGCCCAAAGTAGGCATTTGATTGTGGGGAACATGCTTTTCTTTGCGTTTTTTTTCATTTCGGTGCCCCCCCCGCCGCACAATAGAAAAAAACACATCCTTTCTGGCGCAGGCGTCACGAGTACGTGATCGTTTTGGGTCAGTGCAACTGGTCAATAAACTCACACGTGCCACCTGAAAGCATCAGGTAGCATGTGTGGGTTTATTGACCTTCACCCAAAAAGATCAAGTACTCGTGATGGCTGCGGCAGAAAGGATGTTCCACATCTGCCGCCAAGGTTTGTGAGTGGTGGCGCTGGCTAACACTCCCAGGGTTAGTTCTCGTAGCAACACATAAATACTCCAGAAAGTGGATCGGAAAACGGCGCCGCGGTAGCTCAATTGGTAGAGCATCGCACGCAAAATGCGAAGGCGTCGGGTCGTTCCCTACTTGCGGCAAGTTGTTTTTTCATCCACACACACACACACACACACACACACACACACACACACACACACGCACGCACGCACGCACGCACGCACGCACGCACGCACGCACACACACACACACGTGCTAGCCCCACTTTGATGTCAGACATATGCAAGCAAGGGTCCAGCGCCCGCCTACCTCTTACCAGGTAGCAGGAGAGCAGCACAAAGTTTAGAAGCTCAGAGCATGGTCAGGCGGCGCCTGCCAGCAATAGACTAGGATACTTGCATGTACATCACGCGGTTTTTCGCAACGACAGCCTGCAGAAGGCCAGAATAGTCCGATGTTCGACGAAAACTCGTCAGGCGATGGTGATACATTGTCAAATAAACTGGCATTCGCTTAAGGTTCGGAAGGAAATCGAACATATGACGTTCGGAGACCTCTATGGGTCCCTTGTTCGCAATGAACATTATGAACAACGGACACGTAAAAGTCTCGAAACGTATGTTATATTGCCTTTTGAAGCTTAGGTGAGTGCCATTTTTTTTACAAGGAAGGCCAGAATGCGCGAATATAGCAGCTCTTCATTCTCTGTTGATTGGCCCATGGCCCCGTCCATGCCGTTAGCCACTATATACATTAGTCACCAGCGAGAACTCGAGCATACGCTGAAATGAAACCACGAGGTTTATGTAAAACTGGTGATTGTTCCAGGATTGTTTTATTGCATTCAATGAGCGGCAGCTGCAACTAGACTGCTGAGCGGCAGCTCTAACTAAACAGGATGCATTCTAACCATCTGCTATTTCTACTGCAGCTCGTGATTCTCGTGATTCCTGCTGTCATATACGTGGCTGACCATATCTGCGTGCCGCCGCACTGATACCTGCATACGGCTTCATCCTGCGCACGCCTAGCAGGGTGCTGCGCAGATACTGCAAGCTGACTCAGCGGCTTTCCCGGAGACCTATGGCGCCTGCTCTTGTTGGGCTGGAAGGGCATGTAGAGAGGACCATCCCTGCACTGGCTTCGCTTGTGAGTGGCAGCTGCAACTAAACAGGACGCATTCCGACCATCTGCTATTTCTACTGCAGGTTAGTTTTTTTTTTTTTTACTTTTCAGTGCGTCCTATGATATTGTTGCGGCTGCTGCTCACAAGTGTCTCTCGTTTTTGGTCTGTCTTCTGCGGTGCCCACCGAAACTGAACTCGCCAAAAAAATTGAGCATCTCGAATCACTGCTTAATAAGCATGATTCACTTGTCGACAATGAGGCTGCCTAAATGGCGAATAGGTTTGATTATCAGGGAATCGGCAACCTTGCTTCTCAAGGTGAAAGCGTGCGTTTCATGAGCGAACAGTATGACATCTTCAAAGCGAAATTTAATGAACTGGTACCTATTAACAAAGCGTTAACTTCTCAGAATCAAGCGTTAACAAAGAGAATCGCCCACATGCAATAGTACAGCAGGATGAATAACATCGAAATTAAAGGCATTCCATCCTCACAGGGAGAGGAATGCCCTGCGATTTTGAACAAGGTTGCCGATGCAATTGAGTGCCCAATTTCTTCTGGTGACATTGACATAGTTCACCGTGTGGCCAGCAAGACGTCGGACAAGAACGTCATTGTTAGTTTTTGTTCACGTGATAAGAAGAATAAATTTCTTCGCAAGGGTCGTAAAGCTCGTCTGCGATGCTTCCAGATTGGTTTTTCTGGTAGTACAGATAGTCCCATATACATCAACAAACACGTCATAGCCGACAACAAACGCTTATTCAGCAAGGCTCTTGCACTAAAAAAAAGATAACAAGTGGCAGTTTTTATGGACTGAAAACTGTCAGATTAAAGCCTGTAAATCAACCGATAGCAGGGTCTTCCGAATAAACTAGGAGGCTGATTTTCGCATCTTCGCGTAGGCGTAGCCTATTGTTACATTTACTGTCCTGTGTACGGATTGCACACTCTTCCCCGAATACTTTTCATCATGTCTTTGCTATCACCAGCCGAAGTCAAACCATTGCTTACATCTTCTAATGTCTCTATTCTTCATATCAATGCGCGAAGTTTGCACAAGAACAATGATACCATTTCTGCATTTACTGACTCACTTAGTCACTAGTTTTCATTTATTTATGTTTCGGAAACATGGCTTGATAATGCGGATAGCAATTTGTACGGTTTTTGTCCATACCAAGCAGAATACTGCCATCGTATTTCGGATCGATACGGTGGTTCCGCTATATTTATTTCACCTCATATTAAATATTGGCGTAGGCTTGATCTTTTTCTTAATGTGAATCGGTATGGACTGAAACTGACTTACAGCTGAATTCTCATAATCGTAAGTTTTATTCTTGGTTGCGTGTACCACTTCCCTTCTTCATATATCCCTGATTTTCTGGGTGAAATCTCCATTATTTTGCAAAACATTTCTCTTGAAAATAAGAAAGTCCTAATTGTCGGCGATATTAACATAAACTTACTTGACGTCGATAACGGAAGTGTAGCTTATACAGACTGTCTTGCTGGTTTCGGACTGGAATAATTAATTATCTCTCGTACTAGGTGATCTACTCATGGTACCAACACGCTTCTTGATCGTGCTCTAACATCGCGCCAACTCCTAACTCTGGTGTCATAGACACTCAGATCAGAGACCATTTTCTAATTCTCGTCTCCTTTCAGGCCGAAATACCTCAGTCCGAACCTTGCTATTTTCCCTCCAATTTTGACCGAGATAGTTTCGCTAACACTATAACAAATACTGATTTGTCTGTAATTAATTCCCTGCATGATCGCGATCAAGCTCTCGAAAATTTTCTTTCCATCTTTCTAGAAGCCCTTCGGGCTAACACAACTACCGCGATATGCAGAAAACATTTAAAGCTTTCCGGTAACTTTTGGGTACCGAAAGGTTTACTGACTAGTATGAGAGAAAAAGAAAACCTATACAAAAAGACTAAGAAGAATCCTTTCAATGTACGCTTAGCCGCACACTATAAAAATTATTATTACATTCTGAATAACTTGCTAAAGAAGTCTAACTGACCAAAATGAATTTGCAAAACACAGGAACAATAAAAAAAAAAAAAAAAGATGGCACCTTCTTAATGCGTTCATGAACTTACCTATGTCCCGGTAATACTGCTGATGAAATAAGTTATAATGTAACTTGAAAGAGCGTAAGTTAGGGCGTGTTGGTATTCCATAACTGAGGTTTTTAGCGCACGAAAAGGGACGAGAGACAGAGGCAAGATGCGGACACAGCGCTAACTTCCAGGTTGGAAGTTAACGCTGTGTCCGCGTCTTGCCTCCGTCTCTTGTCCCTGTTCGTGCGCTAATAACCTAAGTTATAATAGTTTCGATGACTACTTCTATAACACACACACACACACACACACACACACACACACACACACACACACACACACACACACACACACACACATACATATATATATACATATATATATATATACATACATATATAAATATATATATAACAGTCGTCATATGACCGCTACTTATCCTATTTATCGCTGCAATCATTATTTTTTCTCTATCCCGTAACTGCAGATGAGGTATGCTCTGTGGTGTTAGCTCTAAAGAATACTAGCCTTGGCTTAGACAACATTTCTGTATTTCATCTAAAACTTGTTGCAGAACTTATTTCTGATGCACTTTGTATTATAAATAATAATATTTTTAAATCTGATATTTTTCCCACTTCGCTTAAGAGGGCTAAGGTTATTCCTGTACATAAAAAAGGTGCTAAACGGATGTGTTTAACTATTGTCCTATTTCTGTTCTCTCGTCAATTAGCAAAGTTGTTGAGAAGTTATTTTGTAAGCGCCCAAATATTTACTTTAAAAAACTAATTTGTTGCAATCTTCTCAATTTGGTTTTCGCGCTCACAGTTCGACTAACTTAGCTTTACTATCCCTAACCGACTACACTCGTCACTCAATCGATACGGGTAACTTCGTTGGTTCGGTTTTTTGGATTTCACTAAAGCTTTTGATACGATTAATCATGAAGTACTTTTTACTAAGCTAGAAGCCCTGGGAATTAATTACTGGCCCAGTACTAAAACTCCTAAAAAGTTACCTGCATTATAGATAACAAACAGCTTTTTCTGGAGGTGCTTATTCTGGTACTTAAGTTATTAACCAAGGTGTATCACAAGGCTCCATACTAGGTCCCTTACTATTCTCCATTTATATTAATGATTTACCCATGTGTTTTAAATCTGCACACTGTGTACTATACGCCGACGATACTACTATCTTGTTGCGTGACAAATCTTTATCAACCGTAATCCTTGAACAAAACAATGAGCTTGAACATGTTGCGTGGTGTTCTTCCATTCATTTATTTATTAATCCTACCAAAACTCAATTCATAATTTTCTGATCTAGCCAAAGAATACTACCTGGCTTGCCTGAGATAACTCTAGATGGTCATCAAATTCCCGCCTCCGACTGTGTATCATTTTTGGGCATCAAATTAGATTCTAACCTAAACATTTCTGAACACATTGCCTTCATTACGCAAAAGTGTACCTTCGGTAATAGAGCATTAATAAATCAAGAGCATTTTTCTCCAAAGACGCATTATTGGCATTATATTTTGCTTTCATTGACAATCACATTTATTACGGCATTGTTTCCTGGCGAAACACGTCACTGTCATACCTCGTCTATTCAGCACGTACAAAACCAAGCAATACGCACGTACAACCAAGCAATACGCATTGCTAGCATTAAACAACCAAATTCTCATTTTACGACGTTTGACCCTGTCCGACCGTTAGTTAATTACCTTGTGGAGCATAAACTTAGACCAGTAATATCTGACAAGGAAGGTTATTTCGTAATTATGCCAGATGACATGTTTTCAGAAAAAGCAATTTCAGCCATAGAAAAGAATTTACAGCCAGTAAAACTCAAGCCGTCGGCAGTTAAGCAACGTGCGCTTGACCTCCTGTCAAAACATAATCTTGATAAGGTTCTCTCTAATGTCAAGAAAGCAAAATCCCTCACCTTAGAACTGTTTTTCTCGGCGAAAACCCATAAGCAAGAAATTCCTTTTCGTGCTATAGTGTCAGAAAAAGGTTCGTGCCAGGTCTGTGTCGCTAGTTACCTACAGAACTGCTTAGCTTCACTAGTTTTTTCAGACCCCTTTTGCTTGCGTAATTGTCAGGCACTAGTTCAGTATTTGAGAGAGGAAAATCCTGGTGATTGTACAGCTTTTAGTATGGATATCGAAGACCTGTATTATTCCTTGCCGCATGACGGGTTGTTCAATTCCGTAAATGAGTGCATTAAGGAACAAGTGCAAGAGTCGGCTTTTATTGACAGATGCGGTGTTTCCACGGGAGCTTTTCTAGAAATTCTTTCAATGTACCTGAAGTCGACGCTGATTGGGTGGAGAGATGGCGTTTTTCTGCAGAAATCAGGCATTTGTATTGGCTCAAAGGTTGCCCCTATTCTTAGCAATATTTACCTGAGTAAGGCTGACAGCTGCTTAGAGAAAGCCTTAGGTGATAGCGTTATCAAGATATTTCGTTACGTTGATGATTACCCGATTTTCTGCAATAGGGAAGAATTAGATTCCGCTGCTACCTCAGTAAGTGAGCAATTTAAACTTTATGGAGGAGGATTAAAGTGTACCAAGGAATTTACTCAGCGACGCGTAATTCAGTTTCTTGACATTTCCTTGGTCTCGAACAAAATCACGTTTGTTGGCAGTACTCCCCAAGATATTCGAAGCCGTTGGTAAACTTTCAATCCAAGCATTCCAAAGTAGTAAAAAACGGAATTGCCATGTCGTGCCTTAAGTCTTCCCTCACCAGATCCTGCATGCACAAAATGAGCGCAAGTTTTAATGCGCAGGTCCGGCGCCTATTAGAAGCAGGTTATCCTAGTGTAGCAGTGGCCACTGTGGCAGAGCGCCTAAAGAAGTCGGTTTCGAGGGGGACGGACGTGATTACAGAAACCAGTAATAGCAAAAAAAGAGTAGTGGCTATTCCGTACATTAAATTCAGTGTCGCACAGGCTGGAAAAAGTTGCAAGTAGACATGATGTTAATGTTGCTTTCACTGCTCCCAATAAGCTAGGTAAGATATGCGCTGCCGTACAGAGGAAAAAGGAGCAGGTAAAAGGCAAGAAAAGAACAGATACTTGTCCAGTGAAACACAATACGAACAACAGTTTTACTGACTGTCGTATGGGGGTGGTTAAGAAAATTCCCCTTAGCTGTGGCCAGTTCTACGTAGGGCAAACGGGATGGTGTATCAATCAGAGGCAGGGGCATAGCCAGGGGGGGGGGGGGGGGGGGGGGCTTATGGGGCTGCAGCCCCCCCCCCCCCCCCGAAATTTTTTCGTGCTGTCTATGCGCCGCCGGCCAAAACAACCGCGGCGCCGGAAATCATGCTCGATTTCGTCTAGAACGTCCTTTTCACGCTCGAAAAAACATTTTAGCGCGAACATTGCGAAATCGGGCTGGATTTCGCAGCAACGCCCATGCACCGGGAGTCGCATATCGTTACGCAAGGAGCTCCATCCGAGCACAGAGTTCCAAAGGCGTGGCGGGCGGGCTCGTCGCGGCATCTCGCTGAGGCAGCGGAATCGGGGGCGCTTGGATTTCAATTCTGACACTTTATGGGTATAAAGTTCTAATAAACTTATGATGCGAAAGGTGCATTGATATTTCCAAAGTCGTGCTTTAGATTTTCAATTCCAGAACTTTGTGGGCTTAATGTCGTTATAAACATTTGACGCCAAAGGTGCATTGACTTTTCTAAAGTCTTAGATCGGAACATACAAAGAGACAAGCCAAATCAACTTGACAAAACACGCAGCGAGATACGATGAGACGAAGCGTTGTGGTGGTTCATTTGTGCCGTCATGTCACATAAAAAAATATCGACATTTTTTTTCACCTACGCCAAAGCATATGTCAAGACACTAAAGCCAGGCAGGGTAACTGTGTTCTTATTTATTTTTTCTACATTGACTTTTATTCGTGAGGACACATCGAGCCTCTTAATTTTTTTTATTCTCGCTACCCTACCCGCAGGCTGCCAGAGTCAGCCAGAGCGCATGAGTTTTTCTTGTGTTGCCCCGAAACCACCGCGCGGCGTACTTCGGTGCGCGTGTGGTTTTCTCTGGCCGAGTGAATTTCCGCCTGGCAGAGTGTTGGACGCCTTCTGTCTAGCAGACGAGAAAAAGAAACAATGGTCGCTCACCGCTATCACTGTGAAGTCTTGACGGATTACACCGTGTTCGCTTGAGCGCCTCCTCTCCAGAAAGTCTTGTCTCGCCGGTGTAAAATAACGAGTAACTATGCCTATGGTTCTCGGTGGACCAAGCGTCTCACGTTTTCTTCGATATTCATTCGGTAGCCACATTAGGTGCCCAAAGTAGACATTTGATTGTGGCCAACATACCCTCCTTTGCGTTTTTTGTTCATTTCTGTGCCCCCGCCTCACAAAAGGAAAACAAATAAGATACATTGTTGCTGCGCAGCGAATTGTCCCATGGTGACAGTTTGTTAGCTCTTTTGCGGAAAGTAATCGGCCACGGCACGCTTCGGTTGCCGGATACTATTATTATGTTATTGTGATAGCAATTATATGAAGACTCCAGGCGCACTCCTGCTGTCGCCGTCGCCCTCATGTTTCGTATGAAGTCTCAGGGCAATAACGTCGTGACCGCGCGCCGCATACTGTATGTGCGAGTGAAAGAGTAGGGGTGGTGGAATGGGTGAGCCGACGATGGTGGCTCAGTCTTGCGTGCGCAAAGGAGAAAAGCGGGTAGCAAGCGCGCCGCCTTCCGTCGCACGCGATACGTCGAATGGAGTGGATGGAATGGAGGCAGGATCTAGGATTCTGTGAATCTGTAATTGCGCTACATGTTTATTTGCCTTGTTTGACTCATTATATACAGTGACTTTTTCTTAGATACGTAGATCTTTTGGAGACTTACACGTATATTTAAATATCTTGTTGCGAGGTTTTGTGTATACGTACAGTGAACTTTCTTTCCAGTGACACTTTTTTGCCCTTTATCAAGCATTTGTATATTCCATTGTATCTTCGCATTTCTAATGAACGAGGGCGAGTTAAATGAAAGTGAGCCTACCCACCCTACGCAATAATTGTTCGGTTCATTATCTGCGAGGCATGCGCGTAGCACACAGGCATCTTTCATTTACAAAAGTGACACGCAGATTTGAGGGTAAATGTTTAATGCTCTCATGCACTGGATTGAACATGGTTGGGTGACGTAATGGACATTTCAGAAGTTGAGCAGTGGGGTGCCGTGAATGTTTTGGCAGCTGAAGTTGTTTCCCAAAAGGAAATTATTCGCCGTATGGCTGCCGTGTACGTTGAACATTGCATTTCATTGGCCACTGTGAAGCTTTGGAGCAAACGGTTGATAAAAGACGTGAAAGTTGCAAAGACGATCCAAGCCCGGGCCAAAGCCATCGTGCAATCACCCCCAACACAAGTGCAAAAGTTGATGAGCTGATGAGACAAGAACGGAGGATAAACATCGATGATTTGGCAGAGCGTGTGAACATCAGTCGCGGTTCGGTTCACACCATAATTCATGAACATCTCGGTCATCGGCTCTTGTGTGCGCAATGGCTGCCCAAGATCTTGAACCACCGCCAGAAGAAGGTTCTGCGCTGCCTTGACTCATCTGATCCGGTATCAAAATGAGGGTGTCGACTTCTTGTCTGCAATTGTGATCGGGGACGAACCATGGTGCCACTACTACGAGCCTGAAACACGACGGCAAAGCTTACAGTGGAAACATTCTAATTCACCGCCCCCAAAGAAAGCAAAGGCCGTCATTTCCGCAGGAAAGGTGCTTACTATTTTTTTCGATCGTCAGGGGCCATTACTGATAGAATTTTCTAAAGCCGGAGAGACTATCAATCGTTTCCGATATTGTGAAACGCCGGATTGGCTGCGTGTCGCAGTCAAGAACAAACGACGTGGAACATTGACGAATGGGGTCATCTTGTTCCACGACCTGGCTATGGTGTTGGGCGGCTGAGCACGAGGTTGCGGAATCGAATCCGTTAGGTGCACGTTAGGTGCACGTTAAAGAACCCCAGGTGGTCGAAATTTCCTGAGCCCTCCCTTACGGTGTGCCTCATAATGGGAAAGTGGTTTTGACACGTAAAACCCCATAATTTAATTTGTAATTTTTCCACAATGCCCGTACCCACGTCGCTGATGTGGTTAATACAAAACTGGCAAAGTTCAAGTGGGAAACGCTGCAACATACGCCATACAGCTAAGACCTGTCGCCTTGCGACTTCCACATTTTGGGGCAAATGAAAAAGACAGCTTAAGGGAAACAGATTCGTGTCGGACGATGACGTGAAGAGTCAGTTGCAGATTTGTTCAAGCAGCAATCTAAGGAGTTTTATGAGACGGGAATGACCCGACTCGTTAGTCAATGAGATAAATGTCTAAATGCTCATGGAGACTACTTTTGAATTAAGTACCTCGTTTGTCATATATTTTCATTGGCTCACTTTCATTTGACTCGCCCTCGTATATTTTGCAGAACGGCTTTATATAGGTGCTCTCTGTTGGGACAATAACTTCGGTGCAATTACTCACGATACACGACCGGTGACAGCTGCTCCTGCGTAATACATTGGAATAAATGACAGCGTCATTGAGATTTTTCACTGGCCGTTGCATATGTACAAAAATGTAAACAAGGTTGTTGAATGACAAAGTTTCATTAACATATTTGTCCTCAACTTGTTCCTTTTATGGCCTTTACATTTTTCATATCAGTGGCATGCACCGCTTTGCTGGTTTCGAATTGATATAGTTCTAAGGATCGCGTGATATTTTCTTTACTTATTAAATAGACAAAAACATGGAAGCATTGATATCAGTTATATGGAACACAATTTCTGGCACACACGAGTATATCTTTTTATTAAGGAATACACATATTACTTGTTTTGACAGTGCGTAGCGTTCAAGAATTCGTTTGCAGCATCTTTGGCAATGGCAATGCAGTTATTATTCATGTATTTGATCTCTCGACAAATTGTTTAAGAGGAAGCTTTAGCTCGGGCCCAACTCCGACGCGGCCTATTCAAATAAATGTAAAACGCAGAAACGCTTTCCTGAGATAACCCCTGGATCACTCTTAATGGAATTTGTTGAATTTGAGAAAGTTAACTTCTAGTATCTGTTCGAAGCGGAAGTTAGATTTAGGGCCTGAAGTTTGTTTAAAATATTTTGAAAAATTTGAAAGTGCGAAAAAAATAGAAGCACGACGTGTACAAACTAAAAGCGCTTCATCAAAAACAGATATCGCGGTTCTTCAAACGGCATCTATTATAAGAGTCAAAGCGGACAACTTCGGTATGTCAATTTGTATCTTACGTGAATTAGTTACGTGGTGCACAAGGGTTCTGCAAAAGCCGTATTTCGATAATGCTAAATTGTTTGAGATTCATTTGTAACATATAAATTTTTTCCGCTGTAGATGTACTATTAGATGCGATTCAAAGAATTGTGATATTATTTTTCATTGTTGAGTTACAGAGTTTCAAACATGATAGTTTCGTTTGCTGAAAATTTAAGATTTGTGCCAATTTTTAGTAAAAAATTGACAACTAAATGAAAAATTCGTAACCAGAAGACAGTAGAATTTAAGTTTTTCTTTTAAATGCAACAAACCTCATCAAATTTTGTGCAGTGGTTGCCGAGAAAAGCTTCCTCTTAAGGAGGAGGCCAAGCTGCAACGTGAGCCCCCCCCCGAACAAAATTTCTGGCTACGCCACTGATCAGAGGCTAATGGAACATAAAAGGTCGTTAACCGTTGGATCGCCTTCTAATCTTTCCCTACATTGCCAAGATTGTAACTGCACGCCAGAGTTAGTTGAATGCGAGATATTGTACAGACATAAGAATGAAGATACGCGTCTTATGGTAGAGTCATGGCATATCTATAATGGTGGAAATGCATGCGTGAGTCAGCCTTCGATTACTTTACATAAGGAAGAGATTAAGATCCTTAACAGTTATCTCTCACGTAGACCGGCACATGTACCCGACTGACACGTGGTGCTACCATTCCTGAGCTTGCGCAGATGAGTTTTGTGTATTCTTTCTTTTTTCGCCTCAGTGCTCCCTTCAGTTGATAGTCGGCGTTCGTGTTGTCCCCTTCTCTACTCTTGTGTCCTGTCTGCACGCCTCACCTCTTTTTGCATTCTGAGTCCTTACCAACTAGCTCAGCTTTCTGTCGTTCCAAGCAATACACATTATCACTAACAGTGCGTTTTTCACGAGTGCTAATTTATTACTTCATGAAGATAACATCCTTGCTGTAACGAACTTGTTCAACTATCATCTAATAATTGTTTTATAAATTACTTACTAAACAGCTTTCATATGAATTCATACCAGATTTGCACGTAACTCCAATTTTCTACTGCCTATGCTTCCTTCTAACTATGGGAAAAATTACATCATCCTTCGCTGCTATAAAACTGTGGAATAGTTTACCCAACACCATTAAATATTCATCCTTTCATGCATTTAGTCATACCGTTAAACTTTTTTACATGTATAACTAAGTTTACATCATTCATTACACTACATTTGCCATTTGTATGTATTGACAGTTTCTTTATGCACTATAGGCTTTGGCTTTGTAGCAATTGCTACGAACGGGTGGATGTCTGATTTTCCCTTTATTAATCACTATAGGCTTGTATACTGACAATTGTTTTCCTTTAATTTTTCTATGTTGTATTTTTCGCGATTGCATTATTTTCTTTTACTTAGCTTGCTCATCTTTCATAAGTCTCTCTAGTGATATTATTAACCGAGGGTCCTGTTGCAGTCTTTGACTTTCGGACCCTCGCCTGTACATTGTCTCTTACCCATTCATTGTATCTATAGAATAATAAACTGAAATTGAACCTGAATGCCAAGGCAGCGCAGCTGGGGCAACCACTGTAGGCACGTGCGTCAGCTATAAGTTCCCATTCACAACATCCATTTATTAAAATTGTAAGCACGTCGAAACTGCAGAGGTACGAAGCCATGCAATGGAGCTTTCTGTAAAGGAGTGAGTCAGTTTCTGCAGCACATCAAAGCCAACGCTCTGCCTGGGCACCGTATTAGCAGACGTCGCATCACCCATCTGCCAGGTCACCAGTGGCGAACTTCAGTGGCCAGGTCTACGCAACCACAGGCTGCATAGTCCATCTGCGTTCACCAAACGCAGGGTTCTGTACGGGCCAATCGTGGGGGCGCCTAATACGCCCCCAGTGAATGAATGTCACACGCAGAGCGAGGGTTCCCTTGAGCCTCTCCGTACGGCCAGCACCCAGACTGGAACGCCAGGGGAGTATGTGTGTCAGTTAATATTAGTCTTAGGCTCCGTAGTAGAGAGTGTCTATGAATTGTTGAATATTTCCGCAGTATGAAGGTGAAGAGGAGGACACAAAGCCCAAGGTGAAGAAGGAGATATCTGCAATGCATTACACTGCCAATTTGGCACCACAAGTAATTAAAACCACTGGTGACCTGGATTTGCAGCTCTTCAATGAGCTTAGTGGCCCATTTGGATCATAAAGAGGCGCCACCAGTGTCACTAGCGGCCTCGCGCCAGCTCCACAAGGGGCCCGGCGAGCTACTGCTCCTTGAGTCGAAAGTGCAGCTCGGAGTAGAGGTGGTCCGTCCGCGTGTGGCAGCCTCTCCGCACATTAACCACCAGCATTACGACGCGGCCCCGTGCCAACTCCACAAAGGGCCCGGCGAGCGGCCGCTCCGGGCGTCTAAGGTGCAGCTCCGAGTAGAAGCGGCCCGTCCGCGTGTGGTCTCCACTGCGCACAGCCACTTCTCGGATGTCGACGCTGCATCACGCCAGTTCCAACATGGCAAAGTGAGCGGCCGCTGCTGGCGTCCGAAAGGGTAGCTCCCGGTAGAGGCGGCCTTGTCCATGTGTGGTAGCCGCACACAGCGAGCAACATTCGAACTTCGTCCTTTTGCCGCATTGCTTGATGCGTCCTGTGACGGTGCTCTCCTGGTGAGCAGCAAGGAAGGCGGGAATGGTGAACTACCACTGAGGCTAGCAATTGCATCGGCACTCACTAGGTACAACGGAATTGCGGAGGCAGCTGGTGGACGGTTAGTAATACTCGATGTAAGGATGACGTGACGACGGCTGACGAGGTGTGCCGTTGTCCTTGGCAAAGTAAAGGGCGAGTGGAGTGACGGCTGCAGCGTCCAGCGTGGCCG
This sequence comes from Dermacentor andersoni, assembly GCF_023375885.2. Lineage (NCBI taxonomy): Eukaryota > Metazoa > Arthropoda > Arachnida > Ixodida > Ixodidae > Dermacentor > Dermacentor andersoni. Next base: position 75,263,889 of record NC_092814.1, read on the forward strand.
AGAGCGAGAGCGCGTTATTCTTGCTCGTGGCTACCCAGGCGGGCTCACGAGATCCAAGGTGGTCAATATGAAGCATGATGATGATCGATGACGATGATGATGAAGCTAGACGCGCCAAATGAGTGGGTGATCTTTCTAGCTAAACAAAGCCTCTCCAGAACGCCGCTCCTGTAGTCCAATGTAAATTTCCGAGTAAAGGCTGCTCGTCTGTGTTCTGTAGCTCCACAGCCACGAACCAAAGCTGTGCATCGTCCCTGTGCCACATTGCTTTATACGTCCCGGGACGGTGTTCTCCGGATGCACCAGTGTGGAGCTCTTAACGAGCTCTGGCTCTAATGCCACCAGCTTCAACAGACATCTTGTTGTTGCCTGAAATCTTTAGGGTACACTAAGGCTGCAAGGGAGGTTAGACCTGCCACAACCCACTATGGAGGATAGTCCAAGAATTGAACGGCAGTCAGATTCGTGGCATCATGGGGTAGTTAACGTATCCCGTGCCGCAAAGCTGGGTCAACGCTGCTGGGCAGTCTCTCAGCACGACCGATCGGCTGGCTTTTACACCTACGCCACAAGCAAATCTCTCTCTCTTTCTTTCTTTATATATATATATATATATATATATATATATATATATATATATATATATATATATATATATATATATATATATATATCTCTATATATATATATATATATATATATATATATATATATATATATATATATATATATATATATATATATATATGCATGCCTATATGTGGCTATATAACGTTATTGAAAGAATATGAGCACCATGGCTAAATATTCATCGCTGTTCCAGGAAGCAAAATGCACAATGTTTCACCCTCCATGACAAGTTTAAAACAGGTCATGACCCATTTTGACGTCATGACCTGCATATTGAGAAACACTGCACTATAGTGTGGCTCTATCGTGGGCGTGGCTGTTTTTTGTGTGTGTGTGGTTGGCAATGTCGGTGAGCTGTCACTTTGCTTAGCGTTTTCGATGACGACACAAAAAGCTGCACAATACGCTCACGCTGGAGACGAAAACCAATGTTATCGATGACTTCGAGAACAGTTACTTCACTAACACGACTTTTCTTTTTTTTTACTAAATGGTTGTGCGATTTGTAATTATGTTTGGTGGAGCTAGCTCTAGTCAGCCGCTGCGTGTAAGTAGAAACGTTTTAAGAAGATGCCTTGTAATCAGATCGGCTATACCTATTATCTACTGTTAGCACTGCTGGATGCATTTGAGCTCAACTCTTGATATATGTAACCCATAATAAACAAAACTTTTCCCTGGTCCCCTGGTGACATGTTTAAAAGAGTGTCCACGTTATATATATATATATATATCATGAGAAGCCAACAAACACAGACACCAAGGTCAACATAGGGGAAATTACTTGTGCTTAATAAATGGAATGAAGAAACGATAAATTAATGGAAATTAAAGTGGATGAAAAAACAACTTGCCGCAGGTGGGAACCGAACCCACAACCTTCGCATTTCGCGTGCGATGCTCTACCAATTCAGCTACGGCGGCGCTGTTTCCCCATCCACTTTCTTGGGTATTTATGTGTACTAGTAGAACCCTGGGAGTGTTAGCCAGCGCCACCACTCACAGACCTTGGCGGCGGACGTGGAACGTCCTTGTTGCCGCAGGCGTCACGAGAACGTGACGGGCCCCTCGGTTAACCCCCTTGCTTCTCGTTTATATATATATATATATATATATATATATAGCTCTTTTACCATCATCACTTAAGATTTCATAGGCTTCAGATATTTCTTTAAATTTAACCTCTGACTCTTTATCACCAGGATGCCGTTGTATATAGCTTGAGAAGGTTTGCTACTATCATTTGGATTATAGACAGTATTTGGATCCTATTGTAACCCCCTTTCTTCTCGTTTATATATATATATATATATATATATATATATATATATATATATATATATATATATATATATATATATATATATATATATATATATATATATATATATATATATATATATATATATATATATATATATATGCGAGGTGCCACGTTGATGTCAAATATATGCAAGCGGGGGTTTAGCGCTCCGCTGCCTTTTACCAGTTACCAGAAGAGTAGCACAAAGTCATCAAGAAGCTCAAAGCATGGCCATCCTCAAACAGATCAAGCGACACGACATTAGCGCAAGCTTCGTCGACGCTGCGGAGTACAGTGACGGGAAGACCTTTGCCGTCGTTGTGGTCGACTCGGGCGGCAACATTTCATATAGCGCCTCGATTCGTACTTCAGACCCCGGAGTCGCCGAGCAAGTCGCCATTGCCCTCGCCCTGCTAGACGGTCGTGGGTCCGAAATCTATAGTGATTCCAAAACGGCAGTTAGGGCTTTTCAAAAGGGTTGCATCGCCAAGGAAGCTGTTCGTCTTCTTAGCGGCTCGAGTCCACATGCTCTCACAAACCATTCAATTCACTGGTTTCCCGCTCACGTAGGATCGGTCGAGGGTGCTCCCCCGAACCTCAATGAGTCTGCCCACGAGGCTGCGCGTGACCTCACCGACCGCGCTTCCTCTATAAGGAGCACTGACTCCCCTCCTCTCTACGGTCACAGGGACGCTCCCGCTACTCACAACGAGATTATTAAATATTTCTACATGTCCAGAAGGGTCTTTCCACCCCCTCACCCCAAGTTGAATAGGGCGCAAGCCGTTTCGCTTAGGCTCCTACAGACCAGCACATATCCGTGTCTGTCCGCTCTCCACGAGGCTTACCCCGACGTGTATCGCGACGACGGCTGCCCGTCCTGCGGCCAGACCTCCACTCTACCTCACATGCTCTGGGAGTGCGGGTCGACATACCCCAAGTTCATCAAGGAGGAGTGGGACTCGCTTTTGCGTAGCCCCGCTCTAGAAAAGCAAATCCTGGCCGTCCGGCGTGCCCGCGACCGGGACGGTGGGCTAGACCTGCCGGTACCGACGTGGGACTAGCCGGGTGCGCGACGAGTTCGCGTCCTCGCCGGACCTACAATAAAGTTTATTCACTCACTCACTCACTCATGGTCAGGCGGTGCCCTGCCAGCATTAGGCAAGGATATTTGTGAGTCATGCACGTGCTGCTTCGCAGGGACACCGTGCAGAAGGAGAATGGAGCTGGCGAAAACTCGTCCGCTGTTCGACGAAAACTCGTCAAGCGAGGGTGATACATTGTCATATGAACTGGCACTCGCCTAATGTTCAGTGGAAATAAAACGTATGACCTTTCGAGACCACTACAGGTCTCTTGTTCACAATGAACATCATGAACAAGAGACCCATAACGGTCTCGAAATGCCATATGTTTTATTGCCTTTTGAAAGTTAGGCGAGAACCAGCTTTTTTTACCATGAAGGCCAGAATGCGCGATTATAACAGCTCCTCATTCTCCGTTAACTGGCCGACGGTACCGTCCATGCTGCTAGCCACAACATTAGTCTCAAGCGGAACTCGAGCATACGCTGAAATGAAACGAAGACCTTTTACGCAAAATTGATTATTGTCCTCCAAGCGTTTTATTGCATTCAATGCCAAGGCTGTGCAGCTGAGGCAACCACTGCAGGCAGGTGTGTCAGCTATAAGTTCCCGTTCACAACAGCCAGGTAATGAAACTAAGCACGTCGAAACGGCAGAGGTGCGCGAAGACATGAAATGAAGTACTATGTAAAGAAGTGAGTCAGCTTCTGCAGCACATCAATGCAGACGCTCAGCCGTGGCACCGTATTAGCAGAGCTCGCTTCATCCATTTGCCGATTACCTCCGGCGATCTTCAGTGGCCAGGTCTATGCAACCACAGGCTGCCTAGTCCATCGGCGCTCACCTGGCTCAAAGGGCTGGACGGGCCAGTTAGTGCCAGCACCTAAACACCCCGACTGAATAAATGTCACATGCAGAGGAGGGGTTCCCTTTAGCCTCTGCGTACGGCCAGAACACACATCGGAACATCTATGGAGTATGTGTGAGTTAATATTAGTTCTAGGCTCGGCAGCAGGCAGTATCAATAACTTGAATATTTCCGCAGTAAGAAGATGGAGAGAGGGTGCCAAGCCCAAGGTGAAGGAGATGCCTGCAATGCATTACACTGCCAATGCTGCACCACAAGTCATTGAGGCCACTGGTGACCTGGACTTGCAGCGGTTCAATGAGGTTATTGGCCCATTTGGATTGTAAAGAGGTGCCACCAGTGTCACCAGCGGCCCCGTGCCAGCTCCGCGAAGGTCCCGGCTAGCTACTGTTCCTCGTGTCCACAGTGCAGCTCCGAGTAGAGGTGGCCTGTGCGTGTGTAGTAGCCCCTCCGCTCGGCCACCACCAGGATTACGACGCCGCCCGTGCCAACTCCACAAAGGGCCCGGCGAGTGGTCGCTCCTGGTGTTGAAGGTGCAGCTCCGAGTAGAGGTGGCCGGTGCGCGTCTGGTAGCCCCTCCGCTCGGCCACCACCAGGATTACGACGCTCCGTTCCAACTCCACAAAGAGCCCGGTGAGCGGTCGCTCCTGGTGTGGAAGGTGCAGCTCCGAGTAGAGGTGGTCTGTGCGCGTCTGGTAGCCCCTCCGCTCGGCCACCACCAGGTATACGACGCCGGCCCGTGCCAACTATACAATGGGCCCGGCGAGCGGTCGCTCCTGGTCTGGAAGGTGCAGCTCCGAGTAGAGGAGGCCCGTTAGCATGTCGTTGCCCCTCCGCATGGCCACCACCAGGATTACGACGCGGCCCAGTGCCAGCTCCACAAAGAGACCGGCGAGCGGCCGCTCCTGGTGTCGAAGGTGGAGCACCGAGTAGAGGTGGGTCCACGTGTGGTTGCCTCTCCGCACGACCACCACCAGGATGGCGACGAGGCCTCATACAACCTTCCCGAAGGGCCCAGCGAGCGGCGGCTCCTGGTATCGAAGGAGCAGCTCCGAATAGAGGCGGTCCCCCCACGCTTGGTATCCACTGCGAACGGCCACTACTCGAATGACGACACTGCATTTTGCCAGCTCCAACAGGATACTGTGAACTGCCGCTGCTGGCGTCCAAGGTGCAGCTCCCGGCAGAGGCTGCTTTCCCGGTGTGTGGTAGCCCCTCAGCAGCGGGCGACATCTGAGCTTCGACCCTTTGACGCATTGCTTGATGCTTCCCGTGACGGTGCTGTCCTGAAGTCCAGCGTGGAATTGTCAAGAACTGCAGGAACGGTCAATTGCCACTCATGATGGAAATTGCATTGGCGCTCACTAGGCCCAGGTGAGTTGCGGTGGCAGCTGGTGGATGGTAAATAATACGCGAAGTAAAGACGACGTGACGGCGGTTGACGAGGCGTGCCGTTGTTCTTGGCAAGACGAAGAGCGAGTGAAGGCTGCAGCATCCAGCGTAGCCGGGACCGAAAGCGCGTTATCTCTGCTCGTGGCTCGCGAGGCGGGCTCGCGAGATCCGAGATGGTCACTATGAGGCATGATGATGATCGATGAGGATGAAGCTAGACGCGCCAACTGAGTCGATGGCATATGCAGTGAACTCTTCCCTCCTAGTCCCTACGACCCAGCAATTCAACAAGGTTTCCCCAAAATGGCCGCTTCCATAGACAGAAAATTTTCATTTTTGCGGGCGGGTCAGGGGGCCGACCAGCTTTCCGAACCCCATACATATATAAAATTCAAAAAAGAAGAAAAGGCGAACGTTATGCCATAGCGTTCGCCTTTTTTTCTTTCTTGGAGGTTATACTTTCGGGTCTGGCGCGAAACCCTTCGGTCTTGTACGCATATATATATATAGTCATATCATGAGAAGCCAACAAACACTGACACCAAGGACAACATAGGGGAAATTACTTCTGCTTAATAAATGAAATAAAGAAACTATTAATTTATGGAAATTAAAGTGGATGAAAAAACAACTTGCCGCAGGTGGGAGTCGAACCCACAACTTTCGCATTTCGCGCGCGATGCTCTACCAATTCAGCTACCGCGGCGCTCTTTCCCCATCCACTTTCTTGGGTATTTATGTGTCCTAGAAAAACCCTGGGAGTGTTAGCCAGCGCCACCACTCACAGGCCTTGGCGGCGGACGTGGAACGTCTTTTTTTCCGTAGGCGTCACGAGAACGTGATCTTTTTGGGTGAAGGCAACTGGTCAATAAACCCACATATGTTACTTGAAGGCATCAATGTAGCTGGATTCGAGACCCTCGTTATGTAATGAACGAGAAGAAAGGGGGTTAACCGAGGGGCCCGATTTTTATTCATCATCATCATCATTATCATCATCATCATCATCATCATCAGCCTAGTTACGCCCACTGCAGGGCAAAGGCCTATCCCATACTTCTCCAACTACCCCGGTCATGTTCTAATTGTGGCCATGTTGTCCCTGCAAACTTCTCAATCTCATCCGCCCACCTAACTTTCTGCCGCCCTCTGCTACGCTTCCCTTCCCTTGGAATCCATTCCGTAACTCTTAATGACCATCGGCTATTTTCCCTCCTCATTACGTGTCCTGCCCATGCCCATTTCTTTTTCTTGATTTCAATTAAGATATCATTAACTCGCGTTTGTACCCTCACCCAATCTGCTCTTTTCTTATCCCTTAACGTTAAACCTATCATTCTTCTTTCCATAGCTCGTTGCCTCGTCCTCAGTTTAAGTCGAACCCTTTTCGTAAGCCTCCAGGTTTCTTCTCTGTACGTGAGAACTGGTAAGACGCAGCTGTTATAAGCTTTTCTCTTGAGGGATAATGTCAACCTGCTGTTCATGATCTGAGAATGCCTGCCAAACGCGCCCCAGCCCATTCTTATTTTTCTGATTATTTCAGTCTCATGATCCGGATCTGAAGTCACTACCTGTCCTAAGTAGATGTATTCCCTTACCACTTCCAGTGCCTCACTACCTATCGTAAACTGCTGTTCTCTTCGGAGACTGTTAAAGATTACTTTAGTTTTCTGCAGATTAATTTTTTAGACCCACCCTCCGGCTTTGCCTCTCCAGGTCAGTGAGCATGCATTGCAGTTGGTCCCGTGAGTTACTAAGCAAGGCAATATCATCAGCGAATCGCAAGTTACTAAGGTGTTCTCCATTAACTCTTATCCCCAATTCTTCCCAATCCAGGTCTCTGAATACCTCCTGTAAACACGCTGTGAATAGCATTGGAGAGATCGTATCTCCCTGCCTGACGCCTTTCTTTATTGGGATTTTGTGGCTTTCTTTATGGAGGACTACGGTGGCTGTGGAGCCGCTATAGATATCTTTCAGTATATTTACATACGGCTCGTCTACACCCTGATTCCGCAATGCCTCCATGACTGCTGAGGTTTTGACTGAATCAAACGCTTTCTCGTAATCAATGAAAGCTATATATAAAGGTTGGTTATATTCCGCACATATTTCTATCACCTGATTGATAGTTTGAATATGGTCTATTGTTGAGTAGCCTTTACGGAATCCTGCCTGGTCCTTTGGTTGACGGAAGTCTAAGGTGTTCCTGATTCTATTTGCAATTACCTTAGTAAATACTTTGTAGGCAACGGACAGTAAGCTGATCAGTCTATAATTTTTCAAGCCTTTGGCGTCCCCTTTCTTATGGATTAGGATTATGTTAGCGTTTTTCCAAGATACCGGTACGCTCGAAGTCATGAGGCATTGCGTATACAGGGTGGCCAGTTTCTCTAGAACAATCTGCCCACCATCCTTCAACAAATCTGCTGTTACCTGATCCTCCCCAGCTGCCTTCCCCCTTTGCATAGCTCCCAAGGCTTTCTTTACTTCTTCCGGCGTTACTTGTGGGGTTTCAAATTCCTCTAGACTACTCTCTTTTACATTATCGTCGTGGGTGCCACTGGTACTGTATAAATCTCTATGGAACTCCTCAGCCACTAGAACTATCTCATCCATATTAGTAATGATATTGCCTGCTTTGTCTCTTAACGCATACATCTGATTCTTGCCTATTCCTAGTTTCTTCTTCACTGCTTTTAGGCTTCCTCCGTTCCTGAGAGCATGTTCAATTCTATCCATATTATAGTTCCTTATGTCAGCTGTCTTACACTTGTTGATTAACTTCGAAAGTTCTGCCAGTTCTATTCTAGCTGTAGGGTTAGAGGCTTTTATACATTGGCGTTTCTTGATCAGATCTTTCGTCTCCTGAGACAGCTTACTGGTATCCTGTGTAACGGAGTTACCACCGACTTCTATTGCACACTCAGTATTGATGCCCACAAGATTGTCGTTCAGCTTCAACACTAAGGTCCTCTTCCTGAGTTAAAGCCGAATTCCTGTTCTGTAGCTTGATCCGGAATTCCTCTAGTTTCACTCTTACCGCTAACTCATTGATCTGCTTCTTATGTACCAGTTTCTTCCGTTCCCTCCTCAGGTCTAGGCTAATTCGAGTTCTTACCATCCTATGGCCACTGCAGCGCACCTTGCTGAGCACGTCCACATCTTGTATGATGCCAGGGTTAGCGCAGAGTATGAGGTCTATTTCATTTCTAGTCTCGCCGTTCGGGCTCCTCCATGTCCACTTTCGGCTATCCCGCTTGCGGAAGACGGTATTCATTATCCGCATATTATTCTGTTCCGCAAACTATACTAATAACTCACCCCTGCTATTCCTAGTGCCTATGCCATATTCCCCCACTGCCTTGTCTCCAGCCTGCTTCTTGCCTACCTTGGCATTAAAGTCGCCCATTAGTATACTGTATTTTGTTTTCCCTCTACCCATCGCCGATTTCACGTCTTCATAGAAGCTTTCGACTTCCTGGTCATCATGACTGGATGTAGGGGCGTAGAGGTGTACAACCTTCATTTTGCACCTCTTATTAAGTTTCACAACAAGGCCTGCCACCCTCTCGTTAGAATTCCTATAGAATTCTTGCATGTTACCAGATATTCTTATTAATCAGGAATTCAACTCCTAGTTCTTGTCTCTCCGCTAAGCCCCGGTAGCACAGGACGTGCCCGCTTTTTAGCACTGTATATGCTTCTTTTGGCCTCCTAACTTCACTGAGCCCTATTATATCCCATTTACTGCCCTCTAATTCCTCCAATAGTACTGCTAGACTCGCCTCACTAGATAACGTTCTAGCGTGAAACGTTGCCAGGTTCAGGTTCCAACGGCGGCCTGTCCGGAGCCAGGGATTCTTAGCACCCTCTGCTGCGTCGCAGGTGTGACCGCCGCCGTGGTCAGTTGCTTCGCAGCTGCTGGGGACTTAGGGCCCGGGGTTTGATTGTTGTGTTCATATAGGAGGTTGTGGCCAAGTACTACAACAGGGTGGCCAATCCTGCTCTGGTGAGGGAGTGCGTTACTGGTTCTGGTCACCGGGATCAGGCTACACTCCAGGCCTGTTTATGCAATTATGCAACACGCGGATTTTTGTTTAATCCGGTGGAAAATTGCGTGGCACCGGGATTCGAACCACGGATCTCTCGCACGTGAGGTGGTTGTCCTACCTATACGCCACCACTGCATCCTCACGCGAAATGCGAAGGTTGTGGGTTCGTTTCCCACCTGCGGCAAGTTGTTTTTTCATGCACTTTAATTTCCATAATTTATAGTTTCCTTATTTCGTTTATTAAGCACAAGTAATTACCCCTATGTTGTCCTTGGTGTCAGTGTTTGTTGGCTTCTTATGATATGACTAATAAAACTCTGGCCCCTCAGTTGCCCCCCTTTGTTTTCGTTCATTATATATATATATATATATATATATATATATATATATATATATATATATATATATATATATATATATATAGATGGGGGATGTCCCAGCTAAATTGCTACATCAAAGTTTTTCCGAGTGTGAAAGAAGCCCGCGCACACACGCAAAGTGCCTAGTACCTAAAGAGAAGGGCCAGTACCCGGTGCCCGAGAGGTACGAAGGACCCGACAACGAAGAACTGGACTGACGGAACGTGGACAGCGATCGAGAATGACGGAACTGTGCACAGCGATCGATGACAGTAACAAGAGAAGTGCACCCGGCAGGGACGCCATAACTTACAAATTACTCGGTAACATGAGTGGTACAGTGACCCGCGGCCTCCTAGAGCACATTAACGAAGCCTGGGAGAGCTCGCAGTTGCCGAAGGAATGGAAGGATGCCGAGGTTCGCTTCATTCCAAAGCACGGCAAGGCCCTCACGATAGACAACATGCGGCCCATCTCCCTCACATCCTGCGTGGGCAAGGTGATGGAGCGCATGGTCCTTCGCCGGCTGCAGAAGCACCTCGAAGAAACGGATCAGATGCCAGAGACGATGTACGGCTTCAGGCAACATCTCAGCACCCAAGACGTGATCATCTAACTCCACGAACTGGTCGTCAAGCCGGCAACGAGGCACGCGCCGCGCGGGATACTCGCCCTCGACCTGAAGGGAGCGTTTGACAACGTGTCCCACGCGAGCGTGTTGCAGAATCTAAACAAAACCCGGTGTGGCCGAAAGTCATTCGGCTACATAAAAGATTTTCTGTCAAACCGAACGGCGACCATCAGGATAGAGGAGGAGAAGTCGGACCCTGTCGAGCTCGGCGATAGGGACACCCCTCAGGGATCGGTCTTGTCGCCCCTGCTCTTCAATCTGGCCCTGCTGCCCCTGCCCGATCTACTCAAGCAAATCGAAGGCGTGGACCACGCGTTCTACGCCGACGATATTACGGTGTGGACGGCCCGAGCCGGATCCGATGCCTGGCAGGAGGAAGTCTTGCAGCGGGCGGCTACGACCGTGCACGAGTACGCAAAGTCGTGCGGACTGAGCTGCGCTCCCCAGAAATCAGCTGCTCATGATCCAACCGGGAAAATTCAAGAAGTAGCTGCCGGCGAACGTGATTATCACGATCGCCGTAACGACCATCAAGCCAACACAGCAGATTAGAATTCTCGGCCTACTACTTCAGAGCGACGGAAAGGCACAGACAGCCATCACAAAGATCAAGACTACAACCGAACAGATACTTGGTATGATTCGGAGGGTATCCAACAGAAACCGAGGCCTTAAAGAGGACGATGCCATGCGCCTGGTACGCGCGTTCGTCGTGTCGCGGGTTATCTACTCCGCCCCGTATCTCCAGCTGACGAAGGCGAATAGGGACACCCTAAACACGACGCTTCGTAAGGCAACGAAACAAGCACTGGGCATGCCCATATACTCGTCCACGCAAAAACTGCTAGACATGGGCGCCCACAACACAGTGGAGGAGCTCATCAAAGCCCACCTCTCTAATCAGAGAATCCGGCTCAGTCACACGGAACACGGACGAGCTGTCCTACGTAAGATAGAATGGCAGATCGAGCCAGTACCCATCAAGACGGCCCTTCCGGAAGACTGGAGAACGATCATTCAGACAAAACCCCTTCCCCGGAACATGACGCCGGGCAAGGACGACGAGAGGCGCACCGCGCGAGCCAAAGCCCTAGCCCGGAAGCTGGAAGAGAACCCGAGGGTCCTCTACGCAGACGCCTCGCTCCGAAAACACAGTGACCGTGCAGCGGTGGTGGTTACATCAAAAGACAGGCTGATCGTCAGCGCGTCCCTGAAGACAACAGACCCCGCAGTTGCCGAAGAAGCGGCCGTGGCCCTTGCACTCACACAGCCAAGCGTGGACACCGTAGTCACCGACTCTAAGACAGCCTACAGAAGCTTCCGCAGGGGGGTAATCTCCTCCGCGACCCGAGCCATTCTAGCCAAGCACAAGCCTCCGGGAAGAGCCATAGAGCTCGTGTGGGTCCCGGCTCACTCGCAGGTAGCAGGCAACACCATCGCCGACTACCATGCCCGAGAAATGTCAATCCGGGCCGAGCACGAGCCGGAAGAGCTACCGCACCCGGTTACCAGCTTTCGGGACATTACCCGGATGTACCGAGAGGAAAGGTGCAGACTGCCAGAACCGCACCCCAAACTCACCAGGCAACAACAGACGATCCTGCGTCGAGCGCAGGCGGGATCGCTTGCGCATCCCGTATTGATGAACCGCATGTACCCTGCGGAATACGATATGCTCTGTCCTTTTTGCAGAAGAGAAAAGGGCACCCTGCCGCACGTCTTGGCAGAGTGCAGAGAACTCAAGACCCCCCCCCTCCTCCCCTTCCCACCAACACCCACAATCCCCAACTCCTTGAGCGATGGGAGACCTTGTTATCCAGCCCCGCCTTACCGATTGAGCTCGCACTGACGGACAGGGGCCAGGAGCTGCTGGAAACATATGGGTCCCGTAACTAGGGAACCACCCCATCTGGTGCCTACGTGCACCACCGATTTATTTCGGGCCCAGTAGAAGTTGCTTCATCATCATCATGCCTCGAGTGGCCGGTCGCGCGGTAATTTTGCGCACATTTGCGGGATTCTTTCAGGCTCAGAACACTGTTATGTAGCACAAATTGAGCAACACAGAGCTGTATCGTGAGCGTTTCATGGCGCTTTACAATTTTCTCATTGACAGTTTTCAGTTAATTATAATATTTGAGAAGTTTATTAAATTATTAAGGCTAACTATCTGATTACTCGGAATGCAGAAAATAATTTGAATATCTCCAAGTGACGGCAAACAATATTACCTTAACATTACCTTGCTTCTGTCCAGCTACGTTGCATTCGCATATCTTTAAAGTCTGGTTAAAGTTAGCTGTGACAGCCTGTATCAGCTCTAATAACAGTTGTACTTAAAGAAACTTCGCGTGTCGTCGAAGAATTGTTCACCAGAGGGACGGCCTTATGAGTATTTGATTACCAGACCTCATAGTAGGAGAAATTTCAGTTTCACAGCCTGAGTCCCCTCAGGCGTCTCTTACACTTCGCTATCACTATTACTGCTTCGCCTTTCCGGAGAAATTGGAGCCTCTATCTCTGTGGGATTAGCCGGGTGCGCGTTTTATCGCGCTTTGCTGGACCAAATACAAGTTTATTCACTCACTCTCTCTCCCCCCCTCACCCCCTTTGAGTTCTAGTATAAGCGCGGCTGCGCAATCCACCTTTTGGTTCTGATTTCAAGTGAATCTGGCTTGGCCTCATTTCGGTTACTGAATGAATTATACAGGGTGTCCCAAATATCATGCGCCAAGATTTACAAAAAAAGAGCAATGCGTTACTCGAGGAAACTCTAGAGCATGTTGGTTTCAGTACAACGGAGTAGCGGCCAGTAATTTGTTTCGTTGCTGAGATTTAATAAGGTAATTGCATTTAATTATTTAGCTCGAGATGTAGTATTCCGATTATGAAAAGGTCAGTGAGGAATTTGTAGGCACCCGCAAATGACATCCAACTGCGGTATTTACTGCGACTTACTAATTGCGTACTAATTTTTTCCGACTGGTAAAGAAACCCAACGAAATATGAGCACCTTCTCGGGCGATAGCGACTCCAAGTCAAATAAGAAGCATAAGTGGGCCCGGGCCCGTCACGAGGCCACCAGGTCTCACACGGTCGATGAACTCGTTTTAAAACTCATACCGAAGTACGTGTCCGTCCGGCGCTACGGGGATCCGACGACTCGACTCCCGTACTAAACGAGACCCTCCTCGCTCCGAGCTGGACGATGACTTCTCCTTTGCCGAGGTTAGAAAGGTCATCTTCGTGCTTAACCGCAAGTCTGCGCCGGGTCCGGACGGAGTCATCAACAGAATGTTGAGAAACATCGATGACCTGTCGATAGTCTTTCCGACCGACAAGATCAACGAGTACTGGGAGAGGGGCATTGTTCCTGCAGAATGTAAGGCGGCCGGCGTGGTACTCATTCCCAAGCCCGGCAATGCTCCGAACATCGAGAGCCTCAGGTCAATTTCATTAACGTCCTACGTCGGTAATGTCATGGAGCACGTCGTCCTCAACAGGCTCAGCAGGTACCTAGAAGACAACGAGGTTTACACGGACAACATCATCGGCTTCCGCGACAGACTGTCAACGCAGGATGCCACGAAGCTAATCAAACATGAGATTATGGACGCCAGTTCCAGAGACGTCAAGGTTTTGCTCGGTCTGGACCTCGAGAAGGCTTTGGACAACGTCTATACCTTCATCGTCAAGACGATTTCGGAGCTGTTTCTCGGTTTCAGATTGCACAGCTACGTTAACTATTTTCTAACAGACAGGAAGGCCAAGCTTCGCATTGAAGATTTCTGCTCCGCAGATGTGCCCCTCGGAGGACGGAACAGTCCTCAAGGAGCCGTCATCTGCCCCACACGGTTTAACATCTGTATGATTGGTCTTTCCGAGTGGTTGGCACGCGTCGAGGACGGCAAGCACACCATCTACGCTGACGACATCACCATCTGGTGCTCTGGCGGCTGCGAGGGCCTGCAGTGTAGAAGAAGCCACGCAGGAGGTGATCGACGTGATCGAGGAGTATCCCGCCCCAGCGCACTTCGATGCTCCCCCGCCAAGTCAGGGCTTCTGCTTTATAGAAAAGAGGAAGGAGGCAGACCCAGAGATTTGTAGCCAGTCTCCGAAAGCAGCATGAGTCTTCGCACTGGTGACGGGGCGGGGGGGGGGGGGGGCGTGATAGTCAGGGTCGACGTCATTCAGGTCCTCGGCGTGTTTGTCGAATTCAGCGGCGGGAACGGAACGGCTCTCAGCAAGATCTTCGCAAAGACGCGCAACGCTTTCCGCCTCGTTCACAGAATCGCAAACCGACACCGACGTATCAAGGAAAAGAATCTCCTCAGGCTGGTCAACGCATTCGTGCTATTCCATTTCACGTACACAATTTATATGCACAACCGGCTCAGAGCCAAGCGAGACAAGCTGAACGCTCTCATCCGCAAAGTAGTCAAATGGGCTGTCGGACTACCGATTAAGACATATACCAAGGATCTCCTCAAGCTGGGGGTGCATAACACTGCCGAAGAGTTTGTCGAAGCCCAAGAACGCGCCCAACCGTATCGCCTGATTACCACAGTGGCAAGTAAACGCATCCTCGAAGAGCTGGGTTACCACTCTGCGGAATTCCCGATGGTCAGTACCCTGATCCCTAGGTTCATTCGAGACAAGTTGGAAGTTGCTCCCTTGCCCTGAAGCGTCCGTCCCGTCCACAACCAGGGCAGGCGCAATGCCAGAGCAGCTGCGATCCTCAAACATATCAAGCAACAAGATATCAGAGCAAGCTTTGTCGACGCCGCGGTGTACAGCGATGGCAAGACCTTTGCAGTCATCGTGGTCGACTCCAGCGGCAAGATTTCTAATAGAGCCTCGATCTGCACTTCAGACCCCGAAGTCGCCGAGCAAACCGCTATCGCCTTCGCCCTCCTAGGCGGTCGTGGGTCCGAGATATATAGTGATTCCAAAACGGCAGTTAGGGCTTTTCAGAGGGGTAGCATCGCCGAGCAAGCTGCTCGTCTTCTTAGCGTCTCGAGTCCGTGTGCTGTCACGCATCATTCCATTGACTGGTTCTCGCTCATGTAGTGTCGGTCGAAATTGCTCCCCCGAACCTTAGTGAGTCTGGTCACGAGGCTGCGCGCGACCTCACCGACCGCACTTCGTCTGTAAGGCGCGCCGAATCCCCTTCCTCCAACGGCCACAGGGACGCTCCCGCTACTTAATTCTTCTGCATGTCTAGAAGGGTTTTTCCACACCCTCACCCCATGTTGAATAGGGCGGAAGCCGTTTCTCTCAGACTGTTATAGACCGCCCCTTACCGTGTCTAGCCGCTGTACACGAAGTTTACCCGGACTTATATCTCAACGACGCCTGCCCGTCCAGCGGGTAGACCTCAACTCTAGCACACATGCTGTGGGAGTTCGGGTCGAGTTACCCCAAGTTCAGCAAGGAGAAGTGGGACTTGCTTCTGCGTAGCGCCGCCCTAGGGAAGCAAATCCTGGCCGTCCGACGTGCCCACGACCGGGCCCCGGTGGGCTAGACCTGTTGTTCGGGACGTGAGACTAGCTGGCTGCGCGACGAATTCGCGTCCTCGCCGGACCTCCAATAAAGTTCTCTCACTCACTCACTCACTCACTCACTCACTCACTCACTCACTCACTCACTCACTCACTCACTCACTCACTCACTCACTCACTCACTCACTCACTCACTCACTCACTCACTCACTCACTCACTCACTCACTCACTCACTCACTCACTCACTGATCCTGCTGGATCCCTAAGCGTTATGGATGGCTGGCTGGCACGTGTACACGTACGCCGCATGCTAATCGCTCTCTCTCGCTCTTTCCACATATATATATATATATATATATATATATATATATATATATATATATATATATATATAGAGAGAGAGAGAGAGAGAGAGAGAGACTTTTTGAGAGGTTAGACCTACAACAAGCCACTATGGGGGATACTCCAAGAATTGGACGGTAGTCCGATTCGTGGCATCATGGGGTGATCAACGTACCGCTTGCCGCAAGGCAGGGTCAGCGCTGCTCGGCGATCGCTGAGCGCGATCGACCGGTTACGGTTACACGAACGCGACAAGCAAATCTCTGCCTGACAAGTCGATGCATTCGATCTGTTTTTGTCAGGTTCATGGGAAGGTCCTGATTCAGGTCATGTCTGAATCGCGGCCTCACGTGTAATTGTTGCCTTAAAAACAAATTTGGTGTTCCCTTTCTCACGGGTGCGTATGCATGGGCTGAAAGAGCAAATTGCCTCTGACGATGCGTGTGGTGTGCGTTTTGCACGCTGAAAATAATAGGTACTACCCAGTGGCAAAACGGGGGCTCGACCCGGAGTGTATCAGACAAGTGCGAACACATTTTTGTTTGGATTGACGCGGCTGGCTTGAAAGAAGTATGAAAGAAGCGACATTTAGGATTCTATATGTTTCGACTGCGGGCCACCAGCGCGGCAGTCGGATGCTCTACCATTTGGGCTACAGACACAGGCGCGGAATTATATTGGAAAACATATTACCATTACTTCCATCGTGCAAGCTCATTTTCGACACTTCGGGAGTGCGTCGCGTCGCATAGCAGTTTGTCATTATATATGGGAGAACATGCTAGTTCTCTTCATTTTTCACTTTTGTCAGTGCTTTTATATGCTACAGCGCTTTGTGGTGTCTACTCTGTCGGTCCCGCTCACTTTATTCTTCGCTGTGATGAAATTTATCTGCATAACGAAATAGCCCACCAGTTCTCCTGAGCAAATTCTTTTTAGACGATGTGTGTGAGTATAGCGCCTTCGGTCTCGGCCCAGGCAATTCAGTGCACAACCTTCCCATTCCCAGGCTCTCAGCAGAAAGGAGGCTTCCGACGTTGCGTGTTGGGTAACCCTACTATGCATGAACACACGTTTGCGACGAAGTTCAAGCAGAGTCGCGCATCTCACTGTAATACCTGCTCTGGACTGTGAGGTGGTGCAGGCGTGCAACAGCCACACAAAACGACGCTGCTTCAACAATACAAGAACAACACAGTATATGGTACAGAAGAGTATAAACTTCGCTGACTGCGACCATCGTTTTCGATCGTTTCTGCAGAAATTTATTTTAAGATACTTCTGGATACTTCTTGGCAGGCAGCATGTTTTGGAACGTTACTTGTGCCTTGGTAGCTTAGCTCCTTCACGTTGTACAACAGCTCTGCACATCACAGACTACTGTGCAGCCAGTTTGAGCCTTGCCTTGTTCGCCCACCGTGTGTTTCTTCATTAGCGAAGATGCGCGTCTGCCGGACCCACCCCACGATTCCATGTTCTGACCAATCGGCGTGTGAATGCGCCAACACAATGGGCTTGGCGGTTACGCTATACAGCCTCGTTGCTTGAGCTCCCCAATGTAAGCTACGAAGGCACACCACGGTGTCTCAGCGGCTTAAGCGTTCTTCACGCGGGCACGAGTTAACGGTTTCCATTCCTGGCTCCGGTGGTCGCATTTCAATGGAGGTGGATTGCGGGAAGCTCACGTAATCAAATTTGGGAATGGGTTGAAGCCCGTCAGGTGAACACAAAATTAATATCGTGCTCTCCATCACGTCGTCGCTCATAGCTAATTGCAGTTTAGTGAGGTATACCACATCAATTCAAAGCGATGAAGCACACTTTTGTTCTGTGCGAACACGAAGGTCGCGCGCGAGCACCTATAACAATACTGTATCTACATTGAGGCTATGCTTAAACTAAGCTAGACCTGGAAATTTCATTGTTCTGACTAAATATTCGTGCTGCGCATGAAGATATTTCGCAGTATGAACACACTATAAGTTCTATGAGCTGCCTTCTGAAAACTGCCGCTTTCAGAAGGCAGCTCATAGATCTTATAGTATGTGTGTGCGTAAATCTATTCTTGGCGACACGAGCTTTTTATATAATTTTTAACTTCAATATATTTTCGACCAAAAGTATTGTAGAGAGCACAGTAGAAGAGGAAGTTGTGTGGACATACGAGACGTACCCTGACAACGTTCAATACCTATCCTGCGCCCAGCCATCTCTTTTCCCGAACTGTGGACGTCCTGACATATTGTTTTGTTAAATAAAATTATAGGGTTTTACGAGCCAAAACTACGATCTGATTATGAGGTACGCCGTAGTGGGGGACTCCGGAAATTTGGACCACCTGGGGTTCTTTAAGGTGCAGCTAAATCTATGTACACGGGTGTTTTCGCATTTCACCCCCATCTAGATGCGGCCTCCGTCTGACATATTGTTTTCTGTTGTTTTTCTTTATATTTATTATCGTCTTCCTTGTGTGTGACTCATGTTGGCTCCTTTAGAGAACGTCATGGACCCATTCAGCCTCCGTTTATGTTCTATTTATATCATGGGTGTGATGGGGGGTTTCTCCGGTGATCAGGCTCAACTGTCTGCTAAAACGTGCAATCATTCGATGGTCTTTAGTCTGCATACATGGATACTTTTGGTTTAGCGGAGTCGAATAAAATTGAAGTAGCGCAGTCTGAAACTTTAGCTGCCTCGTAACCTATTTGCCTGTCAGAATGTTACCAGCACTACCTCCGTCATGGTGCATTTCACGCGCAGGTTGACTGCGTTCTCCGTCTCGGTAATTTGCGGCAGGATTGATGAGCTAATTGTCAGTGCGATCATTGAGCACAAGGTTTCGACATGATCTAACTAATTACCAAAGCGCCGCAGAGTGGTTTCCGGCGGCTGTATTGAATTACTGATTGCTGGCCACATTGAATTATCGCCACTTCTTCGCTGTTGTTATTAATTTTCTTCGTTTGCGATGAACGTGAGTTCGTGCTCTCGCGTTCCGGACAATGCATGCCGCAAGCGACACTGAACGGTCTCAGTAATGTGTTTGCGCAGGTCTTATCCGTGGTATAAACAAAGTTCATTCTGCAACGAGCGCGTGCGAAGACATCCTGTAACATTGGTCGAACAAGCTGTTGAAAGGCCCGCATTCTCATTAACCTTTGCAATCGAATCATTGCCCAGGCTTCTCTATACATAACAAAGCTGTGTTTCTTCTGCCTGTCCGTGTTCAACTTGTGCTGCTTTTCACAATGAATCTCTATACATATATACAAGGTGCCTCAACGCTGTCACCTATCCGCTTTTTCCAGTATTCGCCGTCACTGTTGCACGTCATTTACTACCTGGAACTTTACGCCCTGAAGCGAATCCGTCATAAAAAAACAAGAAAGAAAGGAAGAGAGAGCGAGAGAGTGAACAAACCACTTGACTCCGTGTCTAGGTTTTAAGTGAAGAACTTTGACATTGATACTAACATTTCGAATACAAATAATTTCGTGATTTTGTTGTTAGCAGTAGCTTTGAAAATGAAAATGAGAAACTGTTAGCGAAGAAGAAGAACAACAACGATGACGACGACGGCGACAACAAGAACTACTACCACTACTACTACTACTTCCACTACAACGACAACTTTAAATATGGTATTTCATGGATCTCCCTCAAAAATTAGAATTTTGTCATAGCGAACAAAACCAAGAAAGGGCGGGGCGACCAACAGGAGGTCAACAAGGGAGGATACTCGCGAAACCTTGCGAAACCAAGTTTTCGTCAAGTTTGTCTTTTGTTTATCACAGTTGTTGTGATAAGCAATATTACCAACGCTAGAACATGTAAGGACAGCCCCAGCCTATAGTCATCTCGAATCATTTCAGTTATCAAAAGAAAAGGTTCGAAGGCAGAAATGACTGATTCTCAAAGCTTATCCGTGCGTGAACGGATTCAAGAGCGCAAAAAATAAAAGAAAAAACGTCGAAAAAGAAAAAAAAGCCTCTGTTTTAAGCGACCCTAAGCCTCATCAACTGACCCTTACAAAAGAAAAGGAAGGGTCATTTTCATGAGCACGTTCACTATGCACGTGCAGACAAGCCCTTGAACTACGGCGGTGTCGCGTACACCGCGTCATTACTCGCTGTTTTGATCACGATCGAGAAGCGTGATGAGAAACTCTGGGTTTCCTTGGATCGGCAACACAAAGCTAGCGCGTGGCAATGAGCGCACTGAAGTCCCCACTGGCAACATCCGCATTCTACTAGGATCGGGCGTTCGAGCGGCGAAATGCAGCTGTCGGTGGGCAGTCATGGATCAAAATCGTGGCAGTAATTACATCGCAGTCGCTGCCACGCACGCAAGAAAGCGCATTTATTTCTTTTCTTTTTGTCCGAAGATAGCACATGTGTTTTAGTCTATGCGTCTGTGAATCTGAGGGACCAAGGCCAGAATTCTATGTTTGGGACTGACAGTTTTTCACTGGCGTTAGACGCCGCTTCTTTGCCAGCTTCCTCGTGGCTTTACTAACCTTTTTCCAGCGCTGCACGCCGATAATGATGGGCTAAGCGAAGTCAGCTCCGAGCGCGATAACAGCCCGCCACTGTTCACTTTGTGTTAGCCAAGCACTATAGAATGAACTCATTGCAAGGAAGTCGAAAATTACAGATGCTTCAACAATAATAATCATAAAAACGACGGAATATATTCACATTTGTGAGTGCTGTGGCTTTTGGATTTTAACGCCTGGTTGACACTAATTCTTCGTTAGATTTTGTACAGATCTGTTAGGCAAGAAAGTACGCGAACCAACAGTTTCTTATTAGACTTTTTTCGCAGTTGCTCTGGTTTGAAGGAAAAGAAAGTAATATTCTCTGTTGCATGCATCTCATAATCGACACTTTCTTCTGTTTCACTTGTATGTGGGAGATTACGAGAGAAGAGAAAGCAAGGACAGAAAAGGCAGGGAGGTCAACAAGAAGAGCACCCGGTTTGCTACCCTACACTGGGGGTGGGGGAAAGGGGAATAGAAAGAGAAAAAGAGGGAGAGGGGGAGTACTGAGTGCTCACTCTCTCCCTCGACTGGCTGAGGGGACCGTCGGCCCGTCGCGCTTGGTCTCTGTGCACCTTGATCGCAAGGTATGGCCCAGGCTGCTGATTTCTAGAGCCTCTGGTAATCGTATCGATCACCGACCATGAAATCTTGCTTTGGCAGTCATTTATAATACTTTTTGTCAAATTGTTCGAAGATGTGAATTAGCTATACGTACTGTCACAGTTTCGAGCTTCTCTTGAATGAGGAGTCGCACTTTCTCGTTCTCACGTCAGTTCTGTTCGGCTTAACGATGAGTGATTTTTTTAACATTTGAATCGTGAATATCAGATTTGTGCTGGAAACCCTCGCATACACTAATGTGTTTACCTGTCACAGCCATTGATAAATCGCGCTTCGAAAGTGCGCACAGCTGCTAAGAACCTTGACTTTCCTTAAGAAAAATACTTTCCACACATTTGGCTTTTCGAACCTTTATATCATATTACAGCGAGCCTTTATACGTTTTGCGACGTTTGCATATGAATCATACATGCGTTGTTTTGTAAAATAACTTGCTCTGCAAATTACTGATAATATTTCTTTTAAATTATGCGTGATCGGCATGCTTTAACCATTGTTATGATCGACCTGTCAAGTGTGATATACGTTCAGGCGTGCATTCCCATGACGAGATGATTTGCCTCGTCCCATAAAAGGCTGTTAGGATTAGCCTGGACATCGACCCGTCAAGTGTGAGAAACGTTCAGGGGTGCGTTCCCATGACGAAATGATTTGCCTCGTCCCATAAAAGGCTGTTAGGATAAGCCTGGACGTCGACCTGTCAAGTGTGAGAAACGTTCAGGGATGCGTATTCATGATAAGGTAATTGCCCTCTTCCCCGAAAAAGCGTCACACTTTTACGCCTGGAGCACACAAAGGGTAGGACGAAGAGAAGAAGACACGAAGGGGCAGGGGGGCTCGTCGACTTGTCAACATGCCAAAGGCACTGATACTTCCACAAGTTCCCCAAGTTTTCCAAGAAGACATCGACGACCACAAGACCGCAAGGTGTTATTTAAGGCCGTCCTGGCCCCCGTGTTAATCAGAACCGCTCGAGACTCGGACAGGGTCACAACCATGTACCAATGAAGTGAATACACTCTTTTCTACTTTTTTTAATCATCACGATGCCCGCCTTCGTCGTCGTTCCCTGATTCTTGCGCTGAAGACCCACGTCACCCAGTCGAGATCGTATCACCATTAAGGAAAAAGCAGCCAAAAAAGACGCACGCATGAAGCATACAAGAAGACAGAAAAGAAGCTCTTTCCTGTCTTCTTACATGTTTCCTGTGTGCGTCTACTTTGGCTGGTTTTTTTCTTAATGCAATGCACCAACTAGCCCAACAACGTGTTTTGCTTTAACCATGTTTTAACGTAATAGCTCTTTCTCTAACTTCTCCAACACATTTGTTACAAAAATGTCTAACCTCGTCAAAGCTGCGGTATGCCCCTTGTGTTTGCGACACTTTTATGATATTTGTATGAGATATGGAACGTAAGGCATGCTAAAAGCGTTCATCTACTGCAGTTCGCTTGCCCCGCACGCTTGAGTCTGTCTTAATATGTTTTCGACGTCTCTGTATAAGGAAAACATTGCAACTTTGTTACCACTAGGCTAGCGTATGTCGCTGTCAGGAGTGACAAGTGCAAGTAAAGGAATAGGAAGGGAAAGACCTGATATGAACGAAAACAAGATTACGGTGCCGAGTCTCACCACTGAACATTTACCTCCACAGGTCTCGCCTGGCTATATCGCCTTTGTGCCCTTTATGCAATGGCAGTTAATTTAATTTAATTATGGGGTTTTACGTGCCAAAACCACTTTCTGATTATGAGGCACGCCGTAGTGGAGGACTCCGGAAATTTCGACCACCTGGGGTTCTTTAACGTGCACCTAAACCTAAGTACACGGGTGTTTTCGCATTTCGCCCCCATCGATATGCGGCCGCCGTGGCCGGGATTCGATCCCGCGACCTTGTGCTCAGCAGCCTAACACCATAGCCACTGAGCAACCGCGGCGGGTGGCAGTTAATCTCTGCCGCCGTTTCATTATTCAACGGAAAACATATTTAGACGAACCCTTCCAAAAGCTTGGCTTGAATTTGACTCTTCCTGTAATTCTTTCCTTTGGGGCTACCGTACTAGGTTACAGCCACAAGAATGTTTGTGAAGCCCTCTGCATCTTTCTGCTGAGACAAGACGAATTGCAAGCTAGAATTCTTCTAAATACTTATTAGGCTCACAAAATTCACAAGATATCTAGATAATTTATTATTGTAGATATTGATTATCTGTAACAGTAGACATTTTAAATCCCATCTGCAAGTATACTTATTTCATTCCACCCTAATTTTTTCGAACGAAAAGGAAAGTGCTAACAGTTCCTTCATCGACCGATTCATGGCCGATCCCCCAGACTGGGTTGCGTCATTTCACTAGGAAACAGAAACAAGAACAAGAAAACAGGCAAGAAGACATGGGAAAAAAGGAAGAAGTGAAGGGAGCGTGCGATGACGCTTCTTGGCCAATTCCCCATAGTGGGTATGCGCCAGTATTTGGGAGACAAGACAAGACAAGACGCCATCTTGGAGACGGGGTGCGCGCATGGAAGGACGTGGTGGCCGGGGCGCAGCGTTCCGGGAGAAGACGGCCGGAGAATGCCACTCTAGGTCCTGCCCCAATGCCGTGGTGATCCAGCGACGTCCCGCCCGAGTACGAGGCTCGGTGAGCAGCTGACCACTTGCTCCAGAACTAGCGATGGCCCGGACCTACCCGCCGACACGTCAGCGTTCATGCCGCTGAACGTGGACACGCGAAGGCTGGCTGCAGCCAGTCAACGTCCCATCTACAGACCTGAGCTGGGCCGGTGCGCACAAAGAGCGCCAGCAGGCACGAGCCCCACTCTGCCGGAGCGCGACAGCTCCCTAGCGGTTGTGCCTTCGTCACGTCAGCCGGGGCACCGGTGACGCCGGACAACAGCGATGACTGGTCACGACCGGGTTGTGACGACGGACCACAGACCGGGTGGCGAAGACATCCACAACGGACATAAGCGGTACTGTAAGCGCTCCGACGCTAGCGTATAAACGATTGCCCCACAGACGTTGGTTAACGCGGGGGGTGTGAACACTAAAACTAGTTAGGGAGGACGCATTCCGTCTGCAGTAAGTGTTGTATTTTAACATGAGTGCAATTTAAATTCCTCATGCTATGAATGTTGTCTTGGCATCGCACCTTGCGCTCATGTGTTCATTCTGCCTGCCCAAGCGAATGCACCAGGCGCTGACGTACGCGTGACAGTCGCCTAGTTACACATTTCAGAAAATACGCGAGAAAATCATGGTCCACGTCTTTTCAGTCCTCCCAGACACCTTGATCATCTCGCATTCAACACCAACTTAAAGTCGCTGTACCATGCGGGGAGCTCGCCAAAATGATGTACCAAGACATTCGTGCCAAGAAAAAGCTTAGTTTAGCACTATAGCACTATAGCCTGCCTATAGCACTATAGCACTAAAGCACTATAGCCTGCCCGGCTATAGTGCCTCCACTACTAAATTATGCATGTTGCTGCAGCCTAGTGAAAGTGAGATGAAATAAATAAAAAAATGCTGTTGTCGTTGGCACGAACAGGATTCACCGGACAACAAAATGTGCAACTCGTCATTCAAGATAAGCGCGAAACTGCGACAGCACGCATAGCTAATGTACGTGTTCTATCGATTTGGCTAAAAATATATTTTAAGCCACTGCCTATGCTCAGATTTCGTGGGCAGTCGTCGATGCGACGATCACAGGCTCAAGAAATTAGCAGCGTGGGTAATACCTTGCGATGAAGGTGCGCACAGAGTAAGCGCGACCGACTCCGCGAACGGAGAATCATGCGCCGGAACCGTCACCTTTTGACCGGAAGTGCCGAGCAGACACCGCGTTTCGTGAGCCGTTGCGAGTTTACGCCTCACCTATTCACCCTGCGCCGCCGTCCGCAGCAGTTCGTGTCGCCGCAGCGCTGTCGTTTAATTGTCAATGGTCAGCGTGTTGCGAGTTCAGAAATTTACTGTTTGAGGAAAAAAGAGAGAGAGGTAAAACATGAAGGCCACTTTAGGTTATAAACCATTTCGCTCCATGAATTACATCATCATTTCACCGTTTGGAAGCTTGCACTGTAAATCACGTACTTGTATCCACCGGGAGAAAAAAAAAAAAAGGAGGAAGGAAGCTGGTTCTCAAGAGCAGCGCGCACATAGCAGGGTCTGAGCCCGCCCTGACTAGACAAGGTTGGCCATAAATTGCACGCGTAGATGCGTGACTCTTAGAAACGATAACGAGATCGAGATGTGAGTTTTTGTTTTAAGAGTTATTTTACTTATGCGGGAGCAAATTGGATCATTCATCTGATGAAGGCAGATTGTTCCGCGCTGTCCGTGAGCGCTGCTGGAAGTGAGCCAACATTTTCACTGAAAGTCGCTCTACCACGTGCAGATTCACCCTTTGAGTGGAGTTCTTTGTCGTACGTGAGCAGTGATGGTATTCACTGCGCCGCGTAGGTACCACGTGAACCAGTTGGAGGAGTAATGGACATTTGAGAAGCTAGGCTATTAAGCAGAAATATTTAACAGTACGAATTACACTGCAGGACAAGCGCTGGCCGCGGTTATACTGCGTAATTCGTCCTGAATCGATTTAGCCAGCATCTTCGCATGTTTATAGGACAAAAAAGGTAGTAAAGGAACACATATCTTGTAAAGCGTGAACCACCCAAATAGATTGCCGCTTACCTTATTTCTTCGCTTCGGTACTTTTCTTTTTGTTACCGCGGTGCAGCACATGTCTATTAATAAGTCATTCAAACAAGTGTAATTCTCATCCCTGGCACCGAAAATGTCACGTCGGAAGCAGTAGAACAAAACTATATAGCTGCGCGCTTTCTTGACTTTCAAGGGACGAGCCGTGTACGAGCCTCCCGACAGTCACGGCTTATTGAAATCACGCGAGGCCATGCGGCCCTGACCGTGGCTGCCATCAGGGCTACATATACTCTTCGCGGTGTCAGGGTTCAGGCACACTATTTTTTTCTCTCTCTCCGCTTTCCGCACATGCCGATCATCCATGGTGTCAGTGTCGTATATATAGGCGCGCTTCTCCGCCCGCCCCCTCGGCAGCAGCCAAGCAACCCCTTCTCTCCCCCCCCCCTCAAACACACACACACACACACGCACACACACCCTTCACAACTTCATGTTTGCTTGTACGCGCTCGCCACAAGTTTACAAGTCCAATGCACAAGGCCGCGCACAGGCGCCGAAGGCCGGGACAGCACGCACACCTTTCTCATTTACCAACTCGGTTGAATCGTTGCCCTGGGAGCTTCGGCGACCGCTGCCCTTCACCGAGCTCTCTTCTCGCGGCAGGCGCTTTGAGCTCGATGCTCGTTCCTGGCGCCTCCTGCGGTCGGTCTGCGACGCACAGGGCCTGACACCCTTTCCGGGCTCACCGCCTCGGTACATCTTCTCCTTTGCGCGCGCTAAACGGCGACTTGCCATTAGGCTCCGATAGGGCATAATTCATGCCTTTGCCCCCTGCTTCGACAGGTCGCCGCTTTAGCGTTTCCATTTTCTTCGTTTGGTAATGAAGATGCAACGGCGATTCTTTGCTCTCGTCACGTGATCCGGTGAGCTTGCAGGCGCTCCAATCAAGCAAGGCGCGCAGTATGCGGCGGTGCTGTTCTCAGTGCCGCGGCTGATATAAAACAACACCCTGCGCTGGCCGCACTCACCAGACCGAGAAAGTGCGCGGCTGCGAAGAATTGCAGGGTGACACGAGCCAGGGAGCTAAGGTGGGGCACTTTGTTCTTGCTCTCTCTCGTGTGTTGCTAATCGTCTTACTTTCTCGAACCAGCGACGATGAAGGTGTTGAGAAATTCTTCCTTTTTGCACGAAGTCTATTCACGTAAACATGTACAACAAGCTACATACTGTTTGCTCCCCAATCCTTATTTTCCACCCTCTGACTTCAATAACTACGTTCTTGAAGTCGGATGACGGAAAGCTGAAACCTAGTTCTGCGTTACCTGTCTTTCTTGGGTGCTTCACTGCAAGCAACTCACTTGAACGTGCCTTTTATGTGCCCGCATTACCAATAAAATAATCAATTATTTCATTTGTATCCCAACCGCTTTCTTGTTCTAGGTGGTACTTCTGTGTTTGGAAGTGATTGGCGCTGAACATGGCATCATTTGTTATCATAGTGAGCACGATCCTCTTGGCTTGGACCTGTCGTTGCGAAGACGCACGTGAGTTTGCTCAAATATTTAAAGAAACGAAACCATGTAACGTTTTGCAATCTGTAGAAACTCTGAGGTTTTTATCAATCTAAAGTAGAGCTTAATCGCTTGCTGTACGCTTTACCGGCCCCGGGCACAAGTTACTATTTGCGAGGCCTAAGATTAATGGCACGACTCCCCTTTCCCCACTTTTCTAGCGCTTGGTAGCCGACCGGTTCCAACCTTGTTAACCTCCCAACGTTTCATTTATCACTTATCTTTTTCTCTCTCCAAAAGTTTCCAGCCCGTTTTGACTCTATACTGCTACATGTTTCTAGTTTGCTTGCATGAATAAATGAAGAAAGCGATCATGCGTAAATGATACTATACTGTTCTCTATGCTGGTTGTATAAAGGAAGTACCATCTAAAAGGAACTTTAAGGTTGCGTATAATAGAATAAAATAGATCTTGCTGGTGGTACATCGCTGTCGTGACCATACCTGATGTCTTCTGACGGATTATTTGAGTTCTTGCGAACTATATCAAAAATAATTTAAACAGCCTGCGGATCTAAGGATCGCTGTCTTTTGGCAATCATACCAAAGAAATAACAAACAAGTGAATCTAAGTGTTTGCTGCATTTCAGCACATCTACTTATAAAGGTGATGCAGACCAAGCGTGACATGAAATAAATGTTTCTTTCGATGTCGTTTTAGTTCAAGGGCACTTGAAAAAGAAAGCACGCGTGTTAGACTTGGAACGGACATAATATATCAAGTACTGTCGGTGCATCGGATGAAGCTTTTGAACATTACTGTTACATTGATCATTTTTTACGGTTAGAATAAGCGCATGAAACGTCGCACATGAGACGGAGATGGTAGCTACGGTGAACTCAGCACACGCGGCTACTCACAGCAGGGTAAGGTCCACAAGTACAGAGGAGCGTGCCGTGCTGCAAATGGCTATACTGGTACTCGATCCTACTTTTAAGAAATTTTTGAGGGGGCGAAAAATCTTCGTGAAGGAACCACAATTAACTGATCAAGAATTTCCAGGCAACGCTTCTTTCAAATAAACGAGAAATTTGAAACGTGCGATTAAGCACCCTGCACAACCGAATGAGCACTAGTATATGAAGGCAGTGCTTCATCGACGTCGATGAAGCACTGCCTCCTATTGAAAATTTGCAAATAGTGGAAGCCAGCATACTTAACCTTGTATCGAATCTGATTGCGCGAAAGTCCGCAGGTGTAGGTGATATACCTGATAACTATTTAAAACTTTAGCCAGAGCGGACGTCTAATCTGTTTTTGTATTTAAAATAATTTGTTATTCTGTTAATATATTTATTGATTGCTTACCACAAATGTACACAATGTATACTTGTTTTGATTGTTTGAATTTGTTTACTGTGCGCTTTATTTTTAATTTTTTTGTTTAGTAGTGTACGAACTTGTATCACTTCGCCAACACATTTAGCTTAGGGGTTAATAATACTTAAAATAATAAATTTATGATGGTTATGAACTTTAACATTTTTAGCTCAAATCTCTGGCACTCTTAAATGAATATGATAATATAGAAACATCGTTTCGAAACAGCCTGTGGACTGAAGAGGTTCAAGCCACTACCAAGTGGGAAAGCACGGACCGCAGAATGGCCTTGGATGGTAAGAACCTTTTGCAGTTGAGCAATGAAGTAACATAACATCTGTGTTTTAATAAAGTCGCGCGGGTTATGATGTGCTTTTATACGAAATTATCATAACGCTGTATGGCTTTCTTGCAAAGAACAGAACCTCGATTTCACGCTGCCTAACGCTCGCTTTAAATACGACGAAAATGCGTCAACATGATACATTTCATGTAATATGGTTAAGGTGTGAGGAGGAACGGCAGTATACCTGAATTTCAGTCGTTCTATTCGCTTTAAAAAAAAGGATTTTTATAAGTACGAGATGAAAAATGATGGTAAAAACGCTTTAGAAATATCTATTGAGACGGTAGCGAATTGTTTTATACCAGATTAATTGGGCTGGTTTTGTTAGCGGTCTTAAAACACATATTACCAAGCTCGTAGTGTATGAACGTGCCATATGGTAACATTTGCAGGCTTCAATCATGGAGTACAATCAGCGAAAGTCACCTGACTACCTCTGTGCCGGTGTTCTGATCAGCGAGCGACATGTCTTAACAGCGGCTCACTGCTTTGACCCGAGACCACAGTAAGTGAAACGAGTAGACGCTGGTCTCAATGAGACGCTTTAGTCGAGTATTGAGTGCTTTGTTTTGTGTATGTTGTGCATCTTTATTATCAACTGTGCAAATCAGTTCATTTTTCATCATCTCCATCTAGAATAGTGTGCTTGGCATGCCGCTAGGCAAACCTCTCTAGGATCCATTCAAGATCCTCACTCTCTCTCGATCCTTCAATTATCTCAGGGACCTATAACAACAGAAAGTAGGTTGCAATTCGGAAATCGCATCGGCGGATTGTCATGACGGTTTAGCTTTCATTTTTACACCTTTCGTTATTCCGGTCAATTTGTCCTTTCTTGTCCCGGCATAAAACGTCATCCTTAGGTACACTGAACAGACGGTACAATTCGACATGGTTGCTCTGTAACGCGGCGATAATCACTGGGTAGCTTTGATATGAGGTTTTTTGGCGTGGGGCATTACAAGCCGTATACACAAATCGGCACTCTATGGTGCACAATGATGCATCCTTAGAAAACCAGTCCTAGCGACATTATTTCGTTTCTAAGTACAGGGCCTTCATTGTCATTGCCCCGAAATAGTGCTGGCCACCTCTTCGTGGAGATATTATAGAAAAAGTGAAGGTGGACAAGTTGGTAGCAAAAGACGATATGGGGAGACCAAAAATAAAAGAAAACGGGATATTGTCGCATCATAATTGTGCGCCTTGGATCTGAGAGTTGCACTACGGTGGTCGCATAAGCAAGTGCAGTCGTAGCTCGTAAACTGAAAAGCACACGCTAAGGCTTCTTGGAAATGCAAAAGCTGACCGGATCCAGTCTCATTCGTAAGAAGCTCTTCACAATTGGGCAACGGCTTTCGCTATGATGCTGTCACTGTCACACTGGAATGCATCAGTTGTTACCACATTATCTTGCTCCGTGGTTATGATTTTGACCATCAGGGCCTTGCTTATTTTAAAATTATTTTCTTTAGTGGTGCGTTTAACTTCGGTCACGAGAACGCCTCTTGCCTCATTTTCAATGTGTGCAAAAGCACTCTTTGTTTTGGTAATTTTATAAAAATGTAGAATGTTAAACACTGCAGTTAACAAAACCGAAAGTTCGCTGTGGTGGTTTAGTGGCTATGGCGTTGTGCTGTTAAGCACAGGGTCGCGGGTTCGATTACCGGCCGCGGCAGCTGCATTTCAGAGGGGCGGAATGCAAACAGGCTCCTGTACCGTGCTTTGAGTGGTGCATGTTAAATAATCCCAGGTGGGTAAAATTAACCTGTATCCTCTCCACAACGTCACGCCTCATAACCCATTGTGCAGTTTCAGTACGTACACACTACACTTCACTTTAATAAAGAAAAACAAAACTAAAACAATGACAAATAAACTCAATATTATAGACACAATGCGGGCACTAAACGTCACGAGTAGCTGCGAAAGCCTATCATCTAGGCGGGATCAGAATTGCTGGTAGATGTAGCTGTCTCGTACAAATGCGCACTGATTTTCTACTGGCCGAAACAGAGCTTTTAACAGACTGTCGGGCTGCCCTCAGGAACCCGCGACTGTACTCAGTTCAACTCGAGTCAGAGTCCACCGAGTCCGGAGTGGAGTACAGCGTTTACGACGTCGAGGTGCACCCAGACTACCTGCCCGGGAGCAGCTACTACGACCTGGCCGTGATGACGCTGCGCCGTGACGTGGCCAACGATACGATGCCCATCTGCCTGCCCACCCGTACTGATGCCTTCGACAAGAGGCTGTCTTACGTGCTCGAATGGTCGCCCAAGTATTACGGTAACTCGTCACCGAACCTTTTCACGCATCGGAGTAGTAATTAGGCGCAGTGTGACATAAGCAAGAACCAGTACGCTCTATACAGGGTAAAGGAGGGCACGTGTGTGTCAATCGTAACAACTGCGGGGCGATTAAATTCTAGCAACTGCAGGAAGCAGAATCTTGCTTTAGTGCTTTAAGGGATTTTACAAAAATTACATCTCAAAAATATAGAAGCATGAATTTTACAAATCCGTATCTCTGCACCAAAAACATATATCGCCATTCTGTAAACTCCATCGGTTTGAGCATCTCAAGCGGACAAATTCGATACATGAATTTACGGCTTACACGAAGCTTGCAATGTTTACAAGAGTTTCGCAAAAGTCTTATTCACAAAATTCAGCTTCATTTCAGATCGGTGCGTAATGCATCAATTTTGTCCGCTTTGGATTTATTAATGTGAAATCATTATATGTCCCGTGAGGCAGGAAATGTGGCGTGTCAAGCGATATGGTACCAAAGATCAGCATCATAAGTGACGTCATCAGCGTCGTGTATGACGTCAGTAGTCATGCAGAAGACAGTAAATGGTATAACAACGTTAATTAGTAGTAATTATGCGTAATTCTTGTTAAAGTGAATTAAGCTGAATTAGAGTGAAGTAAATTAACGTTAATAGAAGTTAGAGTGTGGTGACTGAGGGTGAATTAAAGTTATTTAAAGTAAAGTGAATGAAGGTGAATTAAAGTGGATTAAAGTGGATTAAGGTAGAGTTGTGAAGGACACGTGACAATGTATGACGTCACGTGTCATGGACGTAACCAATTAGAGAGGTCATAGTGATTTCGCATTCAAATCCGGTAAGGATATGTAAGCAACTGTCAATTCGTTATTAGTTGCAATTTACATAATTGTTGTAGCGTTTTTTTTTATGGCTGAGTTACAAAGTTGTAAACTTCATACGGGAGTTCTTTTTATTTCGCAGTGAAAAAAAAAGACATGGCATAAATTCAATACCCACAGTTACTAGATCTTTAATTTAAAGAAAGTAAAACAAACCTCATCAAAATTTGTGTATTGGCTGCCGAGGAAAACGATTTCCTCCCGTTCCGATGCATTTAGATAGGAGCTCCCGAGCCAAAGCTTCCAAACAAAGAAACAAACAAAGAAACAAACAAACAGAAAACAATTGGTAATGCAAAGTTGACTCAATGCGACCAGGAAACTTGTTAGACAGTGTGGTACATCAGATGTACACAAAAATCAAACTTTGATATTTCAGGAAATAAATCCCCCATGACACTGCGCGCTCGTCGGGCCCTCGTCGCAAACAACGGAGACTGCAGCGAGTTTTTCGAGAACGTGAGGGTGCGTGAGCTTCCGAGAGGCATCATCGCTGGCCAGATGTGCACCGACATCCAGGAAATCGAAGGCAGCTGTGACGTAAGAGCATATACGAACAGTGCATGCATGCATGGGTTTTCTAAATTTTCAGGTTTTTTGTTTAAAACTTGCTTTGCACCTTTTAAGTGTCAACTTCCTGACTTCAAGTTTAAAAAAATACCTTACTTATTTAAAAAACGCACACATTTTTTTTCTTCTTAACACGACATTAAGGCGACATTAGGTGTGCTCAAATAGTGAAATTTTCGAATCGAATCGAATAAGAATGCCCCAGACAAACTAGTTTCTGATATGAAATACGAAGTATTTCTCCGTACCTAAGAAGAACGAAAAAAAAAGAAAGAATGTATCTCTTGCGATGCAAACGTAGTGAGGGAAAACGGAGGGAAAACGATAGTTCATTTATGCTGAGTTAACAAATATGCAGAAAGCCGGAAAGCAAACACTTTTGGTTAGACGATAGCAATATATCGTTCAAACACGGTCTGCTCATCCACGTGTTAGCTGAGAAACCGGTGCCTTTGCGTAGCAAACAATGCCTCCTGAAGCATACCACTTCGGATCACTCATTGCAGGAATATCTAAGTATTTTTCGTTTAGTCGGATTAACAATAAACACTCCAGGCAGCCTTGCTTAGTTCTTTCTCCTTGTAGGCATTAACGAGTCTTAAAGAAGTTCGAATATTAAATATTGAAATCACGTATGAATCGAGTAAGAAAGGCTATTTGATTTCTGTTCATGATTTCGAATATACTCGCATGCCTATATTTGAGGGTGTCTAAATTAAGTAAGTTTAGAATAATGTAGACAGCGAATTTACGCAAAGTGGCGTAGGAAAGAATTAATGTTTTGGAATGAGCATAACTTTCCTGATAAGAACATCAAGCAGGGCTCTACAGTTGAAAGACGTTAAGCACAAGCCTTTTTTTAAATTTTTTGCTGCCTCCTATCCAACTCAGGCGTTTGTTTCCTTCCCGTTAATCCCTGCAACTGGGTGAAAATCACAGGTTTCAGAAAGAAACGCTATCACTGAGGTGGAGAGGCCAATACATCAAATTGAAAATACGAATGGACAACGTTTGCTGTGGGCTGTTTCAATGACGTAAACTCTGTTGCTGTAGTGCAGAGTGTTGATTACATTATTGATATGCTAAATACGACAATGTTGCCTTTGACTACCACGACCTCAACGAAAAAAAAAAAAAAACTGAAAGCACAACGAAGCGCTTTTTACGCACTTTCACATCTATAGTTATTGTGACGTTGCATAGAAGAATACGTGCAAAGCTAATTGACTGAAATAAGTGGCTAATGAGAATGCGAAATATGGAATGCGAATTTGTGCGAAGAAATTACCTCTGCTGCAGCACTACAGATAGTTAGTCATATCGATGATGCGGTAAGATGTTCCAGTATATCTGAGGGCGTCACATAGCTTTTGGCGAGACTATAGATAACGTCCTTATATTACCCTTTCCATCAGCCTTTAATATAGTCATCGTCAAACTTGCCGTCCAACCCATTCCAAGTGCGCAGAAAATCTTGTGCCGTTGTGGCACAGGTGGTAATCAAATCACGGTACTATATCGCACAGAGGTGTATCGGAACTGATATTGGTTGCTCTGACGGCTCGAAGAAAGTGACAAAGACAAAAGCAAGCACGTATGGCGAATGGAAGACGACTCATGTTGGTGTTTTGTCGGTTATAATTGCGCAGTTATAGAAGAGTTGGATTATTGTGCACAGATGGTGAACCGCGGCTGCCGTTTTGACAACTTATGGTCGGGCAGTGTAGAAAGGAAATGATAAAGTGTTCTATGAAGCATTCCCACGCCCGTAGAGTTCGAAACGCTTTACAGGCTATTAGGCAGATGGCTTCTGTGGCCTATACCACCAATCGCTGTTCGTGCTTCAAAATGACGGTCGGTAACGAATCAAGAAGTTCAAACACACGAGGAAGTGTGGATATTTCTAGTGCATCAAGTCTCAAAAACATTCTGATGGCGAGTGACACTGCTACAGAATGAATGCATGCACGTGTCTGGAAACATTTTAGGGAACCAAGACAGAGAAAAAAACTGAATTACATTCAAGGCGTTCGCTTACAGTTGAAAGACGCAGCCTGCACATTTCTGTTCAGGGGGCCACTACCCTGTACCCTCAAGTTACAGGCTACCGTAAAGAAGTGTGGTACGGCTTGCCCTCGACTTTTATGTCTATATAGTCGTGTGTCTATGCACACAGTCCCATGAGAATGTGTTCTGTAGATTCTTTAATCTATAGGACGTTGCCTCTTTTCTTACTATATATTTATTATATTGTTACTGCTATAGCCGTCGCCATTATAGGGTGACTACATCTCTTTTATTTTCATTAAAAAAGAAACAAGAAAGCCGCCGGCAAATTGACGTTCATCACGGTTTCCTTACTCAGGAACTTTCGTTACCTGATCTGCCTTGAAAAAGGCGTAAAGCGTGTTCATAAGTGTCCGTGCTTCCCGTAGCATTGCTGCGCATGTCACTTTTTGGCCTGCACGCAGAAGTATACTGTTCTAAGTTTAAAATTCGAGAACAGTTGTGATTTGAAAAGCGTCTGATATACCCGCAACATTACTGCCATCGACATATTCTCATACCCTGAGTCTCCGTTAATGAAGACAAGATTTATGAGAAACTACCGAAGGTTGTGCCTGTGCGGGTATTTTTTGTGCATGTAGAGATGAAATCATACTTTACCTGTGCGAAACCAGACTGGTGAGCAGCAAACGTGGCTTTTGTGGCGAATGCAATGGAGATGGTCACAATGCTGGCGTCAATTCCCGAAGCGTAGCTTGATTATGCAGCGGCGTCATACATTCTATTTAACGTTTTTGCAGCGCTACATGGGTTCACCGATGATCGTGCCGGATCGAAGTTACCGCTGGTCAGCGGTCGGTGTGGCCACGTTTGGAGAGAAGTGCGACGACCACAATTTCCCCGGAGTGTACACCAAGGTCACACACTACTTGGCTTGGATCCAACGCGTAATGAAAAGCACTTAATCGTTGCTTCAGATTATCCGTTCACTCAAACATCAAACTGACCATGTATTCGCACCTTCTAGCCATTATTGCTGCAATATAGTTGCGGTAACGGTTGAATCATTCTGAGGTTGATGAACTCAACTGCAGACAAATAGCTCTCGGTGATATGTTTTCCGCTCAAAAGTGATCGAAGATGAGGCTGAGGGTGAGTTTATTTCACTTTGTGTTGATGTAGAACGCTGCTTGAACGCGGTGTTAGATAGAAGAACCGCTGTGTGCATGGACGAAAGAGATGGTGACACAGCGTGCCGCTGATATGTCGTCTCAGCGCAATGTCACGTCATGACTTTCTTGTGTTCTTGTCCCATGTGTTGCTTCACTGTCAAGACCAATCCAGCCCTGCGTAATGCCAAGACGAGCTACAGCGCAAAGAACCTCGAGTACGCAAGAGCACACATCGGAAACACATTCTTGTGTCCATGTGGATTTTTGCGATAAGGTTCGCCTAGACATTATCAACCAACAACCTCATATCCCAACCCTGGCTAGCGTGTTGCGTTATATATTTGCGAATTTCACATTGTAATACAAGATTGACTGGCCAGAATATACGTTTCATTCATATGATTGTTGTACTTTATTTCATTTGTTCATTTACACCAACCTTGCAGATTTTGTAGTACAGTAGCATCAGAAAAAAGACAAGAGTTATCATTTTATACAAGTTTCAACTGCCGTAAACTATGTATAATACATATATATATATAAATACGCACCCTCATGGAAATCACACCAACCTGGAGATCAATCGTATTTATCCTTTAACACTTGTTACACACCAGCCAACGTACTATTGTGCATGGCTTCGCTCGAATTTGGAATGGCTCCCGCATGTTAGATAATTGGTGGACGTTCAAACGTCCTTTTACGCACGAAATATAATCGTATGACGCCGTGCAGAGGCGGCTGGACGTGAAACAGGCTTTTGAACCCGACATGACATGACGTGGTATTGCGTCAGAAACTCTGTAAACCGTTTTCGCAACAGAGGAAACGCACCCTATAGACAATGGGTAAACTTTGCGAAGGGCAGAGATTCCCACAACCAACTGCTGAGCACTTCGTACAGTGTAAACTATACGCTGGATTAACGTCATACGAGGGACCTTGAATTGACCTTGCAGACCGATTGGTATTATAATGGCACTCGTTGAAACTGTGTAGGCTTTCCGCCGAAGTTTTAGAATCGAAGCAGAGAAGCATCATTGTGAGAAAGCATGTTAGGGACAAAATCAGAGATGCTGTAAACCTTCGCGATGTTAGGTAAACCTTACGTTGTAATTAAAAAGGTTACGTAAATGTCATTACACCAACCAGCCATGTCTCCCATCCTGTACATAGGCAGTGCGGCGATTGCTCTTCTGCGAAGCAGCTTCCTAATACTTCCCTCCTTTCCAGTCCGGCCTTCAGCTTCGGTTCCAGAAGTTAGAAAAGGTCGTCTTCGCAGCCGAAGCTGCACTCTCGTCTGTTACCCGCGGTGGTGGTTCAGAGCTACGGAAAAGGTCGCGGGTTCCATTCCCGCGTTTGAGTGATGGCGGAATATAGAAGCGCCTATTTACACTTATACAGTATATTTAGGAGTAAGTGCTGCACTCCCAGTTGGTAAATATTCATCCGGTTTTCCACGACGCCTCCTCTG
The DNA here is from genome assembly GCF_023375885.2 of Dermacentor andersoni. NCBI lineage: Eukaryota > Metazoa > Arthropoda > Arachnida > Ixodida > Ixodidae > Dermacentor > Dermacentor andersoni. The sequence goes on from NC_092814.1 coordinate 75,301,519, forward strand.
ATAGCTCAGGTGCAAGCAGCTTTGGGATAATAAATGCCATTAAGTAATCAGTTTGTCCTCTCAACTACATTAGCAAGAAAGTCGCAAGCTAGAATCCTCTTCACGGAACTCATTAGAACTAGCGAACAGCATTATCCTCTGGAAACAATGGAGCGCATGAAACAGCACGACAAGAGGTTGCTGAAAACATGCTGAGTCCCCACTATCGAAAGGTGCAACTGTGCCACGTTTTGTCAATTACATCTGTCCCTAAGGGTAAATGCATCCGCGTTGACCTAAACTCAAGGTCTTCCGAATTATTCAATAGAAGTAATCTTCTCCGTTTTTGTCTCGGCTTTTTATATTATTTTACATAGAAATGACAGTGCTAATGATCCTCAATGACTTTGTGCGGAGAAGAATGAAGCTGTAAACCTTTACCGGCTACACTGTTCGCGGTGCGATCCTTCCAAACGCCCATCGAAAATAGATTTTATGGTATTATACCACACATATCAGCCTGAAAAACATGCTAAGCGAGTAGCGAACAAGTATTCTACTAACACCAGAGCTAATAACTGTTAAGGAATTCTAGAGATCTCGAAAAACTTCCAAATTGTTAATTACTGAGTATGTACCAGCCTCACGAACGGAGCCCGTGAACAGGGTATATTGACAGTCCCGGCGGATGTGCGCGAAACATGCGACCTATGTCATTGTGCCATCACTACAATCCGTGTAACTGACGTGTTTGCCACTTACGTGCTGCTTCATGAGTTTGTTTTCAAGCAGTTCGAATATCCTGTTTATTTCAAGAGCTCCAACTGAACTATTTATCTTTTTGTGGTTGAATAATTCAGTCATTATGTCTCAGTAGGATCCTCGCATCACCCACAAAAAGTTATTTAGACCGTCCATGGAATGTTTGTGGATATCTTATACAGTGAAACTGCTCTTGTTACTAGATGCGGTGGAGAACATCCGCTCGCTCAACGTACATGCTCCAAATGTCGACGAAAATTCATTGAGTGAACCATGGTAACTAGGGCAACAAAAATTTCCGGAGATATTAAGATGGTGTGCGAAAGGAACTGGTAGATAGATGTGGAGAACAGGGAAATTACACAGGAACCGGGAACGCATATTTGTCGAGGAAAACACACCAGACACCACGAACCATTTTTCTCGAACTTTGCTGCGCTGGAATTTGGGTTATGATTCTTAAAATTCAAACAAATTCGTGGGCTTTTTATTGCGATGTTTATGGACTGTCTATAACTAGACTAGATAGACACGTGCACGTTTTGTCGAGCGCTGTACGTCTAGAGATTATCTGAAATCAACCTATTTGAAAGTGCATGCGTGGACCAGATATTGACAGGAATAAAAATGTCATTTGCGCTTTTCTCAATACATTTTTAAACTAGAAGCCTCTAAACGGTAGCCAATATAGACGTTCTAACTTCATTTTTTAAGAGTTGCATGCCTATAATGTATGCGGATGAGCACTTTACTACTTCTACTTACGGTGTCGTTTCTGTGGTGCATTTGTTTTACGTGGCTAGATGTTGCCGGCGTCACCGTCCTATGCTAACATCGGGTTTGCACTCAGTCAGACAAATAATTAACTAAAGAAGTAAAAAGGAATGCGGAGACTTGGCATTGACCAGGACGTTGTGCCACACGGGTCAGGTTATGCAAGGAAGCAGGTTATAGCGTGGCGCAAGCCATCTCTGTGGCGCGATCCTTAGCGTCCACCACTGTAACTGAATTTATACGTAAGACCTGCACAGGGGAGCGCTTAGACGACCCAGGGTCGCGTAAAGCTGTCCAGAGAGTCCTCGCCTGATTGCTTCATAAGTATGGGAGCCTTGAACTGATTTGCACACACTATTAAGAAAATACCGAGCTGGAAGAGTCAACCTTTCGCATCTCCGTCCCATAGGAACTGGAGGTCAAGGAGAAATGCCTTGTGAAACCTCACGCAATCTGGCGACGCGACTTCTATTGGGACACCTTGTGGTACTTTCTACATAACAAGCTGACTTATAAAATAAATAAATAAATAAATAAATAAATAAATAAATAAATAAATAAATAAATAAATAAATAAATAAATAAATAAATAAATAAATAAATAACAATCTATAAGGCTGCAACTGGATGGGTGCCAAGCTACAGCTTCAGAAGACAACTTGAATTATCTCTGAAGAATTGTCTGAAGAATGGTCGAAGTTGACTTGAGGCTTTACTTATGCTCCTAGACGGACTTTCCCTACTTTGCTTTCAGGCTTTTTTTTCTCCCGAAAACAAAACGTAGAACAGATTCTGTTGATGGAAAGGTATTAAGAACGTTAGGGAGGGAAGGTTGTTATGTTGAAAATGCGCGCAAAACAAAAACAAGAAAAACAAACAAAGAAACGTCAGGGAATACTATGTAACATGAAATATCAAAGAAAAGAAAAACAAAGAAAAAGAACAGAGCTCGCGCTGGCAGTTCGCCTTACGAAAGCTAGCTGGTGCAGAAAGGCACTATCAAGTCCAAAAGCTACGGTAAATAATTGCAGCCGTGCTTTGTGCTTTCGCGTCTGCATGCAGCCTCAGCCCCAGTGTTCCTGTCTTCATCCTTCTTTGTATCCCCTAATTCCCTTTTCACTAAGTAGGGTAGCAAACTGCATGTGCCTCTGGCCAACTTTACTGCCTTTACATTCTCCTGCTTCACTCTCCGAAAGTTGGCTCAAGCTACGTGGAAATGAATGTGTTTTATTTGTAAAATTGGTCACAAATCATATATTGGTCTCACGACAGCAATATTGGCAGTCCATCGTTTATTTATTCTGGAGTCGTTGCATCAGCAAAATCATAAAACTTAATCACTTCGGTTCTTGCCATCGACGGCAGAGTCCAACAAAAATTAGGTAATGCACAATTTGCACAGCCCGGATTCACAAAACTTTTGGTTCTTCAGTTATTTTGTCACTGGCCGGACGCCTCCGCTAATAATATGTCCAGCATAAGGGTTCGCAGGAATTTCCTCTTAAAAAATTACTGGCGTAAACGCAATTTGTGAATACTGGCCCAGAAGATCAGTGCTTTGCAACCAGTGCCTAAGTCAGAAACCTACTTCCGAAGGTGTTGGAACTCCCTTCTTTCTGTTGTACGCGGACCTAATTTCTGTAAAAAGATGCGAACGACTACGTACACGTAACTACAACGATTGGCAATCAGCCACCAGGAAGTTTGTGACGAGATTGTGACTAGATTGTGACAATTAGACACGATGTAAGCTTTGTAATGACAAAACTTTGTCACCGCACCTGGAGGGTTCATGTCATTTGGCCGTCATAAGAATACCTTGCCCAAAGAAAAAAAAAACACATCTTATCCTGGTCTAAGAAATTTCATTACGCGTCAGAACAAGTGATACCTCCACAAAATATCCTGCATTTCACACCAAGAAATGAAGCAGAGGATCCTGCTCGAAGGTTTCGTTGCCGCCTTCTACTTGTAGCCTAAACACAAAGACTATGTTCCATTAACATATGTGTAGTGTTCGCTGGTCTAACGCATAGGAAAATCGCGAACACGTCGGCCTGGTTATAAAAGCATAACCTTGGTGTACACAGGATCTCTCGTGTAGTTAGAGCGTGTGCGGAAACAGTGAAATACGAAAAGATAGAATCGGCGAAATAATGCTTGCTCCTAGACAATATCACCTATTACATGTATTCTGTCTTCATTATCGTCGTTTAATGAAACGCAAACATTATTCAACGTTGAATGAGCGTTTCTACTTGCCGCGTGCTTCTAATAGAAAATAAAACATCGCCTACTTATTTTTGATAAACACACGCGGTTCATCAAAACAATGAATATTACTAGCGAGTTTGCTAACCCTTGCTATTTTTCTGCCATCTAAAAAAAAAAACGCACGAAATATAACGAGGACATAATATTACATTAGCTCAAGTCCATTGATAGCGGTCAGTACTGGCACATATCTAAGCGCGATGTTGGGTTGATGCACATCTTGTCGAAAGGATAACAATGTTCAGATTAGGACCTTAAGTTATTGATAAATCTTTGCCAGGCCACGACGTCGCAGAGCAATTTTACTTTGTCCAGTGCGATGTGGTTGCCCGGTCTGTACAGACGTGCGTGAGAGCGATCAACGTAAGCAAGCAAGGATAGTATTTGCTTCGATAGTAAACGTTTGCGACCATCTACTTTCCTTCTTTTCATCGCTGCGTTTTTAAATCTGTGATGCCTGAGTTTTTGCACGCTGATTCTCACTTTACAAGGACAAGACGGCATCCGCTATACCAGGGGTCATATTTTTTCCTCTCACATTTTACTTCATCGTCTTATCATTTCAGAATGGTTATCCTTTTCTCTCTGAACTGCAGTGGCGTCTGAAGTGAGTGCTGAGGAGGGATAACCACCATCCCTTCTTATTCTTTAGAATGATTACTGCCGTGCATCGCAATCAGCTGGTGGAAGTGGGGTAGCCAAAATTGCATTGGGAATGGAGAGGTGGTTATAACATGTCACATAGAGCAGATTAGGTTGCCCATCAGCCTTCAAGTCAATGTTACTTCTATATTTTCTTTCAAATTTGTTGAACAAGATGCCTCAGGAGACGCATTTGGTAGGTACTTGTTAAGAGTAAGTTATTTTCGAAGTTTCCACATCGAATCTTCTTTTCGAAACCTCCATTAACAATCAGTCAATATCGAATTTCGAAACTTACAAATAAAATCAGGGCTGGAATACTAAATGCGCGTCCCCTTTAAGACTGGCCCGTTTTGTACATCAGGCGTAGATACATGTAGTTCCACCCCCTCTCCTTTCGTATTTTATTCTCGAGGCCACTGACTGAACAGTGCGCTGACAGCATTAGCCTGTGCGGTCAAACACAACATCATGTTCCGCCTCAGCTTTATTTTTCTTTCTCTGTGGAACACTTCCGACGCCCCTGCTTAGCTGAGTGCAATTGTGAACATTGGCAGTTACCTAATATTTGAGCCATTAAACAGGCGCTTCCTGCACCGCCGCATCCGACACCAAAATACGAAAAAGAGAAAGATCGATTTCTCAAAGTAACTAATGAGCGAAACGCGGAATACGACGCAAACACTCGCGCGCGCTCATGCGCACATGAGTTCATACACTATGATCGCCGTACATAGACTTTGGCAGAGTGTGATCCTTCGGTGTCACCACCGGGAGCGACGAATTCTGACCTGGAACAGAAATAGAAGTTTTTATGAACAAAAAATTGAAAACAACAGCAGGAACGTGCGGTCAGCCAACTTGTAGGTGGAATGCAGCTTAACAACACAAAATACTTCGTTTCGAGCAATGCAAAGGTGAGCCGCCATCTGCGAAGGTGCAAATTATTCAGTAATGAAACAAACAATTCAGCTGCCGTTCTAGTACCGTACAGAAGCTCCCGACGCTTAGATTAGAAAAGATTGGATTAGATTTTTTAGATTAGACTAGACTTGTCGAGAAAAGATTAGATTAGAAAAGCAATTCGTAACAAAGCCGCTTTCTCAGAGATAACTTTACAGTTGGCATGCAATTTTAAGCATACTCTTATTGCAGAGTGCCGGGACTCGCTATCTTTAGCCGTAGCATACTTATTGAATTTTGGCGTAGGAAGGTTGCACGGAACTGGCCCTTCTCTGTGCTCTTACCTTTTTTTCTTACGTCTCGCTCTCTGGTTTGCACGACGATGACGACCACAACGGGCACAAGAATAAGAACGAACAAAAAAGTTATGATGACTGCAAGAAGAACGTATGATGTCATAGTGTCCTCAGATTCTGCAAAAATCGACAGAAGAAGAAAGGAAGGGATATAAAAGAAGATGGTTGGCGGAAATAATTCAACACCGCGAAAGACGGGGAGAAAAAAAGAAGTTGCACGAATAATCGGCATTTTTTTTTTTTTTGCGCACACGTTACATTTTTGTAACTCTACAAGTGTCCAGGTTCTACGGAAGCGGCTAATGCTCAAAAGCTTCTTTGCCCTACAGGTATTGTGCCACGAAGCTCGATATCTTACGAAAGCCCAGATTAAAGGCCAGCGTACAGGAGAACAACACCAGTTCATTGGCAGATAGCTTCTGATAAGAATCATTGCAGTTCCCTCAGGATGCAAAGCCGCACAATCTTCTCTGAATTTGTTTTCTTCTCATTACCCCTCGCGACAATACGAATAAAAATAAAGAAATAATGCAACAGTTGTTGGTTAACATATTTTGCTTCTTCTGCAAAGAAGATGTGGCAGCATTTATTCGGACAAGTTATCGTTGCACAGTTATTGGCCGCTCTATTGTTTGGCAATTCTAAGTCGGCCGTTCAGAATTGGAATTTTTCGGCGTCATGCTCTATTGATTGTGAAGGAACAAGGGCAGTAGGTGGCACCTAGCATACAACCCGAATGCGCCTATGGTATACTGCGTGCGGCGCAGGGCCTCTGTTGCGCGCCTATACCTTTGAGCACCACGTGGAAGATGCAAGGCTTGGCCATGGGGCCGATGTCGTTCTGTGCCCAGCAGTAGACGGTGCCGAAGTCGGCTGCGACCTTGGGCTGGTAGAAGAACAGGCCACCGCTGCCGTTTCTAGGGGTGGTCAGGTTTCTCGTGGCCATCTCGTCCAGGCTGCTTCGGAAGGACCACGAGTAGGACACGTGGGGTGGGTCCGCGGCCACCCGGCACGGAACGCGCACCGTTTCGTCCAGCGCGGCAGTCAGATAGCTGTCCACGACGTCCATGCACTCGGGCTCATCTGCAGGCGCCGTCGATTGTGGATGCAAAATGAAAGAGCGTCGTTTGATCGTACATCAGCGCAACCTAACACACCAATTTACGCAACAGCAACCTAGCCACAGGTAACGTACAGTGAGGGGTAGGCTTTTGAATCGTACATGTCATTTAGAGAGCGCTCGTTTTCATGCGGCCTTCTTTCGAGAACTAATGGAGATATGCTGGAGCAAGAGAATAAACACCAGTACGTATAGTATTGGGAGCGAAAGCGTGTCGCGGCGAATGCGATGTTAACACATTTAAGTGGTGCATGTGGCAGTACATATCTATCGCTGCCAGTCACAGTAACTTTTGCTAAACTCACGCTCTTCACTTGCTTTCTGCCAAATTTTTGTTCTTCACTGTACCACATCAATGGGCGAATTTTAATAGGACATTCGTAATAGCATGATATTACGAATCATGATTCCACTGTTCCATAGTGCCCTCAGTTCCTTAATCTAAGCTCTAGAATCTGAAGGTGCGGGACGCCCGACGTCATAATGCTGCTTATATACAGTAAATTGTTGTAGACGACTACTACGGCCAATACTTATATTCTGGTCATTTATATTCTATCTATGAAATCATGTATGGCAAGGTGATTGCCGATTAGCTATTGAGGCATGTACTCCTCAACCTGCTAAAAAAGTGAAACTGACATCGCGACACAGTTTGTGTTTTAGCATTTTCTTTCAATAATGCTGACGCCCTAAGTATACTGTCGATATTTTCCCTCTTTTCCCGTCACTAATTTTTGAGAGAGAGGAGAGAAGCCACATTCCCCCAAACACATATGCTCAAATACCAGTTTCCAATGCCACTGCGCTTACAATTATAGGCTAGATCTTTACTGTTAAATCCGCTGCTGCGAGGAATTGCTACAGTGCAGCTTTGAGTAACATTTAACAGTCTGTTTCTGCCTAGAACGCTGCCGTTGCAAAAGTCAACAATGTGAATGCTGCGCTCATATCTCAGTCACCGAGCTACTCATTTTCGTCGAACGACTGTTCGTCATGGTGTCTTAGCATGGAAAGCCTTGAACTCTACAGTGAGAGATAAATGGTTTATATTTTTGTTGTGGCGGACCAGTAATTGTAAGCAGTTATGTGAACGGTAGAAAACAAGAGAATCAATGAGAGAGTGCAGATGTCAATATAAATTTTGAGCATTAAAAACACGTTAACAAAAAGAAAACAAAAAACAAGTAAACTGGTTTGGCCTTGCTGATAATCGTATTGTAGCAGAAGTTTTATGTGGCTTGAAGACGCTGGTCACTGGTGATAAATATGATATCAATGGGAGTGCTAATGAGGTGTAGCTTTCCCAGTACCGCTCAAGCGTCTTCCAGATGGTAAGGTTCTTAAGCTTAGTGCACAGCAATATTTCCCGTATCGTCAGCCTTATGCGTCATCCCCGCTACACACTTCACCATGCATAACACCTTTAGGAGGCCAACAAACACTGACACCGAGGACAACATAGGGGAAATTACTTGTGCTTAATAAATTAAACGAAGAAACGATAAATTAATGGAAATGGAAGTGGATGAAAAAACAACTTGCCGCAGGTGGGGAACAATCCCACAACCGTTGCATTTCGCGTGTGATGCTCTACCAATTGAGCTACCGCGGCCCCGTTTCCCCATCCACTTTCTTGGGTATTTATGTTTCCTAGTAGAACCCTGGGAGTTTTAGCCAGCGCCACCACTCACAGACCTTGGAGGCCGACCTGGAACATCCTTTCTGCCGCAGACGTCACGAGAACGTAATCTTTTTGGGTGAAGGCAACCGGTCAATAAACCCACACATGCTACCTGAAGGCATCAATGTTGCCGGATTCGGGACCCTCGTTAAGTAATAAACGTGAAGAAAGGGGGTTAACCGAGGGGCCCGATTTTTATTAGTCATAAGAAGCCAACAAACACTGACACGGAGGACAACATAGGGGAAATTACTTGTGTAACGAGGGTCCCGAATCCGGCAACATTGATGCCTTCAGGTAGCATGTGTGGGTTTATTGACCGGTTGCCTTCACCCAAAAAGATCACGTTCTCGTGACGCCTGCGGCAGAAAGGATGTTCCACGTCCGCCGACAAGGTCTGTGAGTGGTGGCGCTGGCTACCACTCCCAGGGTTCTGCTGGGAAACTTAAATACCCAAGACAGTGGATGGGGAAACAGCGCCGCGGTAGCTCAATTGGTAGAGCATCGCACGCGAAATGCGACGGTTGTGGGATCGTTCCCTACCTATGGTAAGTTGTTTTTTCATCCACTTTCATGTCCATTAATTTATCGTTGCTTTGTTTCATTTATTAGGCACAAGTAATTTTCCCTATGTTGTCCTCGGTGTCAGTGTTTGTTGGTTTCTTATCATATGACTAATAAAAATCGGGCCCCTCGGTTAACCCCCTTTCTTCACGTTTAGGAGGGAGAAAGACAGATAGAAAAAGACGACTTTGGCGTATTGCGAACATTTCAGACTGAACATAAAAAGCCTGCATGCTTCATGTTTTAGCACAGCAGCTTACGCGTGTGTAAAGTCAATTAGCTATGGAATTTCATTAGCATACGAACATTTCTGAAACTGACAGCGGGCGTGCGAGTGACGCAGTGATGCATGAATCTAAATGCGGAAAACCACGTACACAGTACTCGAAGGTACACCTCGTTGCTGGTTGTGCTTCCAACAGCATTGAACCCTGAACAGGAGTAGCTGCCACTGTGGTTTCGGTTAGCATTCACGATGTCGACTACTGTCGAGTCCCGGAAGAAAACACCTTTCTTTGGCGACGACTTTCGTGGCAGCCGTTGTTTGTTGAGAAGCCATGTGATGTTCCCGGTGCGAGGGTTTCCAGATGTCCGACACTCCAAGGAAACAGTCGCTCCTCTCGTGATGTTCGCAAACTGTACTCGTACACCCTTGAAGAGCAGCGTTATCTGTGGCTTGACTGCCAAAATGAACACAGAATAACAAACTATAGTTAAATCGAATGAAACACGGACAATGTTTTTTTGAGAAGGTGCATTCACTGGAGTTAACAAATCTTATCTAAATCAGAATCGCAAAATTGGGCTTGTGGGAGCTGTGCCAATAAAACTAAGAAAGCAAAACACACACACGCACACGCACACGCGCGCGCGCGCGCACACACACACACACACACACACACACACACACACACACACACACACACACACACACACACACACACACACACACACACACACACACAGAGAGAGACGGAGCTGCTATGCTACGATACTCAGCTCCGAAATTTTGACTGTGCTATTTTCGCGGTCTTAATTTGCGCAATATTATCTGCAATTTACAACATTCCTGAATAAATATTGGTCAGGGTCTACCTTTAAACAGGGACGGTGATAGCAACAATAGCATAACAGAAATAGGGGGGAACCTTGACAAAAATATAAGTAAATATGAGTCATATGGAGCAATTATTCCGTGTTAAGGGGGATCAAACGCAAGAAATTATCCTACAAATTGCAGAATGAATATAGTGGCATTCAGGCTTTTTGCCTAGGCGCCTCGACATCAGCGTCGTGTAAGTATGATGTTGGAAATAAAGGTGACTTTGTTACTTCAAGCCGCCACATGCGAGCACTTTCTTTTATTGAATCGTGATCCGTTTCATTGAATGATGGTGATTTAACGTCCCATAGCTTTATTGTTGACTACCAGGGGTACATATTTATTATGTACACTTGTGGTTCGTCAACGCGTATCTGAACCTAAGTACAGAACTGCTTTTTCATTCCGGCCGCGTTGTATTGCTGTCGCCGCGACAGGAACTCGAACTCGTAGCGTAGCGTTCAGCAGCAGAATGCCACAGCCAGAGGGCCGCCGCTGCGGCCGCTTCTGTGTAATAGATTTACGCTTACTATTTGTTGTCTTTTCAGGATTGTAAGCGTATTTTTCAGCATGCAACGTATGTAAGCCTTTTCTCTAACTCTGCAGAAGTACCAAAGGCAAACTAGCTTCAGAAATTGCACAGTTTTTCTGAAAAATTTGCACCTCAAGATGAATTATATTAGCGACAACAGCGGAAAGTAACCTAGAAATATTTTCATTTAAGGTTACTGCATTAGTCATGCGCAATACAAAGCGTCAAAACAGTCGAGCTTACAGTGAACATCAAGCGTCCAAATGTCCACGCAGTCGCTGTCTCTTATGAGCGGATTCCTAGATATGCACGTGAGCTTCTGGCCGTTGTTTTGTACCGTTGGTTCGAAATATAGTACGGAGAGGTCATTCTCGACACTTCTTGAGTTGTTCACGAGCTCTTTGCCGTCCAGCCACCAAGAGAACTGAGGCGCCGGTCGAGAGCCGTAGGACTCGCACTCCACGCGAGCCAGGACTCCGGCCTTAAGCGGCGTGTCCTTATTGCGGATGCTCACGTTCACCGGTTTCACTGTTGGGACAAAAACAGATCACATTACGTTTATAGAAGGCTCCGTGGCAGTCCTGATGCAAACCAAGTTCCCACAAGAACATGGTAATCTTAGGCTTCTGCCAGAATTTGCTCACAGTATGGGCATAAACACAGCACCTGAAGAGGATATGGAAATCTTAGCGCTTTTGTATAGCAGTACGCGGGTAAAAAAAGCATGCCACATTCAATACTGAGTGAATTTACTTGATATCTATATATCGTACATGTGTGTAATGTTACGTACATGCATGTATAAATATATCGTATGTATGGTACATACATACGAAAACATATTCGTACAGGAAACCGCAAACTCGAGAGAAGAAATAATTATTTTTTTAATAAAAGGGAGGCTTGGCCTGCGTGAGGATGGAGGATGTAAGGGCGCTCTATATGTCGTAATATTTCGGCTTTTCATGCGAAGCTCCCCTCAGTGCGAGAGTGCTCTTCTGTCAATTTTGGACAAGTCTGGCGTTCGTATGTGGCCATTTTTGGCGGACAGTGTTTCTTTCTAGCCTCTTCCAGTCCTTTACACTTCTACATAAGATGTCGGATAGTTGGGACGTGATCACCGGAGCATGTGCTACAAAAAACAAAAAAAAAACATGAGCGATCGCGCAAGACAGTTAAGCAGAGTTGGAGACGCACAGACTGCAGCGAACGGCACACGCTCTTTGCAAATAGTTACTCCCAGTTTCTGTGAAACATTTCCGCAGCTATGGTAAGCGCTCCTTATCCCGTCCACAGCTGTTGCGCTGGTGGAGGTGAACGTGCGAATTTGAGGCTGGTGGCGTCCACCTCTTTGAAGTTTTTTTTCTTATACAGTTATAAGGTAAATTTGAGGCTGCTCACCTCAAATTTACCTAATAACTGTATAAGAAAAAAAAAACTTCAAAGTGGACGCCACACCTGCTATAGTCAAGGCAAGGGCAATCACCCTTCTGAATGTCTTGAAACTGGAGACACAATGCAAGGTGGTAAAGTCTCGCAAAGGCGACGGCCTCAGGGTATTCTTTGCTGCAAAAACCCACAAGCCGCTATGTCCCTTCCGAGTCACAGTAACAGATAGAGACAGTTCGAAGCGCAATGTCAGTGTTTTTCTTCAGCGTCACCTCACAGCGCTCGCACCAGAGGACACATTTGTGCTCAAGCATTCGGACAGCCTCGTGCAGACTTTGAGGATGGGAGTACCGGGGGCGAAATGTGCAATGTCTGTGGACATTGAGGAGTTAGGTTATTCCGTACCGTATGATGACTTCTTTGTAACTGTCCGGGAAACAATTGATTCATACGGTGTTGTTTCCTTTCAGAATGACTGCCTTATCCCGGCAGAGGGTTTTCTTGAGCTTTTGGACGGCTGCCTCCCCTTTGCCATTGTTAACTTTGACAGTAAGATTCCCATACAGAAAAAGCGAATCTTCCAAAACCCAAACGCTGTTTCCAGAACCATCCCCCTTCACTAAGCAAGAAACTGACCGAAGGACAGACAGGAAAACCAAAGAGTAGGCAAAAAAAGCTTAGCTCTAAAGAGCTTTTGAGCGACATAGTTATGGTTCTGCAAACATTTAGACGCAATGCTATAGACAATGTCACGTCCTTGTTGGCAAAAGCTTAATACTAAGAATTTCAGTGTAAAACACTATGCCAACGGGGATATGCAAACAATATGTCGAATAGCGAAAGGGTCACAGGACTCGCAGCTATAGTGCTGGCTTTCGCACTTTGTGTGAAGGGCGCGCATAGCATGAACGCTGACACATAACTGCACAAACATTACAAGGCAACAAGTCGGCCACAAAGGTTTCACCTATTATAGAAGTGATCGCAGTTCTCGGGATCTTTAGTGAAAAGCGCACGGCAAGAACCCGCTCACATCATCCCACTATACGAGTAGCAATACAGTAGTCCCCGCCAGCATCACGACAGCACCACTTAACGTTATCTGTTGATGGAAGGAGGAGCCACACCGCACTTACGGTTCAACAGAACAGTCACCGAGGTCCGAAGCGGCTCGGTAATGTTGTTATTGGAGGCCTCACAGGTATAGCTGGTGTTATCCAAGCGTCGTGGAACTCGTGGCACCTTCAGCACCCTCTCGCTTCCATATGACATGCTGCCTTTCCGGTCGCTTTCCAGCCAACGAATACGGGGCTCTGGCTTACCTGCGTTCGACGCAAGCCATTGGTCTTCTAAGGTATAAGGCCGAAGGTTAAAAGACAACGTGAACTAAAAGAAAGATGTCTTTTATTGAAAAAGAAACATTTACATCTTGTCTGAAAAATTTCACTGTTGAAAATGGTTCCTTAGTAACGTGTAACAGCGAACAAAAAGGAGTAATGAAGTGCAATAAATTATATTGCAAGCAATGAATGCATCCATAGACAAAATTCTGACAATGAACTGTGTGTACTAGCCTATATATGTATTGCTTTTAACTTCGCAATAGAAGAGGTTAGACAATAATTATTTGCAGCATGTTGAGTAATCACACTAATAAACCTTAGGCTAGCGCCACAGCCTCGCGATACAGTACTTTATCGGCAGTCAACGAGAGGAACTAGTTTATTTGGGACATCATTAACCTGAAAGTCACTAGGAGGATAGGTAGCTTTAGCATTGCAAATGGGCGTAATACATCACACGTATGGATCCACCAACGGTAGATTGTCTTGGAAGTAGCACAAATGAAAATATATGAAGCACTGTTATTGCAAGAAAGCATTAGTCTGCGCCACGGATTGTAAACAAAAAGTGTTCTACCGGCCTGAAGGAGTCGCATGTATGTACCATACTTTGCTGTTTGCCGTTGTTCCCAGAAGCCACGCGGGTCACATTAAGATGAAAGCTGTGAATACGAGTCAGTATGTGAGTCAGTCGACAGCGGTTTGTAAAAGAATTAATTAAATTATGGGGTTTTACGTGCCAAAACCACTTTCTGATTATGAGGCACGCCGTAGTGGGGGACTCCGGAAATTTCGACCACCTGGGGTTCTTTAGCGTGCACCTAAATCTAAGTACACGGGTGTTTTCGCATTTCGCCCCCATCGAAATGCGGCCGCCGTGGCCGGGATTCGATCCCGCGACCTCGTGCTCAGCAGTCTAACACCATAGCCACTGAGAAACCACGGCGGGTGCAGTTTGTAAGGCTGCCAAACTAGTCCAGTGCAGAAGACGATCAAGCCGGCTAAATTAAAATCCTCATGCTGCCTTCCAAGCTCCATGAACTACACAGGGAAAGTAATGAGATATTGTGCGAGGGTTGCTTGGTCTAAGCTGGTCGAAAGTTTTCGGGACAAATGACTCTCGCCAATGTACCATATGGATTCCACTCTGAAGCTGTTAGCATACGTGGTATCTGAAAAAAAAATATCGAGTGTACGACGATTATGGCCTTCGTTGACATACTTTAGGATCTTTATATTGGTAGTCGTCAACACATTTTCTCTGGTCCTAATCCCGATCTGGGCATTGTCTCTCGCCAAAGGAATTCGCTCTGCTGGCACTTTACAAGAACATGCACTGAAAACTGCCCGCTTTGTGTCGAGAAACAAATGTGCATGTTATGCAGAATAATGTATTTTTTTAAATTACATCGGAGAGATCACCTTTGTGAAGTGCACATTTCAACAATGTAGCACACGTATTAAGTGAGGCTGCATGTCAATGTCGCTTATGATGGTGTATGTTGTGCTTCCCTTCATCACGCCATGCAGTACTCATTTAGGGTTGCCGTCATTTCATCACTGTAAAAACCGATTGACAATAAACTCAGTTTCAGAATATGTCTCGCATCCTCGTGTTCAACGCATGGTACACTTGTGACATCTGAAGTGCAGAAATCAATCCTTTAGACTCTTCGCGCGCCACAAACGCGTCGTCGTATTCCCTTGCCGTCCGATGACATCGTGTATGCTGCTCGAGAAACCTTTCACAGATGCGAGTTTGTGATGGCTTTACGAACGCTTCGAAGTTTAATTGCCTAACACTACTATTCTATTCTCTGCGCAGGGACTTAATCTTGGTGGCTGACAACACCCTCTGTTATGTCACGAGTTCTTGGTCCTAAAGGAAGCACGTTTAATCACTCACAGAATCCTGAATTTCAGACACTCCTGCCTGTGACCAAGGGGACGGAAATATGCAAGTTAAGCTGTGTGGGGGATCATGTGTATATGCTGGAAGCATATCCTTCCGGCTACTACATTCACTTCTAAATGGGCAACGCACCACGAGTGACTAAAATTATTGGTAATAATAAAATAAGTCTCCTGAAGGACAAGTAAAAAAAGAAGAGTTCTTGTTCTCAGACGGACCTACAATACATTGCAGCCGCTGTTTACGGCCCTAAATACCCGCTGCGGTAGCCCAGTAGTCATGGCGCTGCGCTGATGAGGTCGCGGCTTCAGTCCTGGCCAGGGTGGCCTCATTTCGATGGCGACGAAACGCAAAAACACTCGTGCACTTAGACTTAGGTGCACGTTCAAAACTCCAGTGGGGCAAAACTTATCCAAAGTCCTCTATTACAGGGGGGGGGGGGGGGGCGTGCCTCATAATCGATATATAGTTTTGGCACGTAAAATCCCCGAAGTTATCTGAAAATTTACTCCCTGAAATATAACATATGGAAGAGTTGCCGTATGTCTTGCCGGACGCTACCTGCATAGTTCCAGCTGCTTCACGCTCCGCAAGTAAGGAGCTTTAGCGCCTGAAATCAACGCGGCCGCAGTTCCCTGGTTTACCGTGCCTCACATGCAGTAGCGTGGAGTGCTTGCAGCCCGGTAAACTCACTCAGCTTTAAATAAAACATTTCTCTTTTCGACTCCAAATCATCATTGGAAACATTTACTTTCATGTTACCGATTTCTTACTTTTCTACCCTATTAAAAAGAAGTTGACATTTTGCCATCGTATAACTTTCTGACCCTCAATATCTCCTACAGTAGTTTCAAGCCAAACTGATACAACGGACAGTGATGTGGTGGTCAAATCGGCTGCGTAAGCGCATGCAATAATTGTGCCTAAACTCGTTGCGTTCTCACACTCAGGCGCGAAGCAGTTCCTTTGCGCAAGGAAGATGTCTGCTGGTGTCCAATGATGAGTTCTCCAAATATGCGCTTGCGCAAGCAAGTGTTAAGATGAGCCAGCCGAATCGCCTCTGTTGTACACTGTAAGTGTTTTGATGAAGAACACAACATGTACTAACGTGCATGGTTTGCCCTTCCCTCATTACGCTATTGCATAGCATTAAAACAGAGCAATATATGCACAGTATCCACACGCACAATGTTTAAGGAACAGCGCATTCTGGTAATTGGCAACATAATAGCATGCGGAAAATGCAAATTCCAAAATCGTTAACCCACCTCCGATGACATGGCACTCTAGGTACAAATCTTCCCCTTCGTTTTGCCTGACTTTTTGGTTTGCAGAAAGGCGAATTTCGCGCGGCCTAGTACCAAATATGATCACCACATTCTCAGGAGGTTCTGAAAGGAAATTAGAAATTGATATTTAGTGTTTGAATATAGAGGTCACACACAAACGCACGCACACAGGCACGCTCGCGCACACACACAAAGTGAGTGAGAGATAAATTTTAAGTGTCGCCGAAAAGGTTAGCCAAACGACAGGCTTAATTGGCATGTTACTCCAGGTGTGATGGTGAGGGATGAAATATAATTGAGTGAGAGAAAAAAACCCGATTCAGCACACTAACATCAACATATGCACCAACATGTACACCACAGACAACAAAATATTATGCATGCTGCTTGTGTAATGAGAGCATGAAGGGTAAATTGAAGGAGATACAAAACCATGGTTCCGTTGCTAAACGCAAGTCAAAACTTGATGTGGTCCCTAAAATTGGGTAGCCAGAACATTTTGTTCTACTTCAAATGATATACTGTAATTGCATGTTGCGTATTGTGATGTGTTTTGTGTATTTTGTCTGTAAGTGACGTTTACTGTGCCTATCATTTTATTCCACGTCGTTCCCGCTTGGTGCAGCATGCTAGGTGCGCCGCCAGGCAACCCTTCTCCAGGATTCATTAAGGAGCTCCTCAGTCTCTCTCTATCTCTTTAGAGAACTGGCAGCTTGAGCATCATATTCTACAATGCCGATTGTGTAGCAGCAGCTCTTGTCGAAGTAACAAGACGCCCCTGAAACATCAACTTGAGCACCTTCCTACCTCTTTCTTTCACCATGTACTTCAACCACTGCCGCTTTTTTTCATGCCTCTTATTTTCCTTTTATGACTTTTTAAAAATTTTTTGTAGTTTCCTGATTTTCCTTTTCCGGTTGGTTTATCATTGGTGATGATGAAACAGTCAGCTTTCCCGTAGGCTATTTTCTTAGAGTTTCGTCTCTAAATAAGCAGCTGCCACATTTATTTTTCCGGATGACTGAAACAGGATTCATTACTGCCTTATTCAAGTAATAAATGAAAATACATTACGCTCAATGAGCATCCGCGACAGAGAAGTTGAACAGAAGAATTCCAGCGTGGTGACGCTTGACAGGCCGAGTAACGCTGACGCCGCACATGCTACAGCGGACCATCTGCAAATAGAGCACGCTAGCAATGCCGAGAGTAAATAGAAATCCTCAGCCAGAAAAAGCTAAAGCTTTGCATGAAAGGTGCCTCAGGGTGCCTTTAATAAAGGTTTACGTTTTTCCAGCTTTGAGTAAACTTTTCTTATTACTCGTCTGCTCCCCCATGCCATACTGCTTTCATAGCTTCCGTTTTAAACACGTTCTCCTGCTTGGAAGACGGGGAGTACAGACCAGGATTGGTACAAACCTATGACGCGCAGGAAGTGACTGACGTTCCTCTTGACGTCGGTGCCGTAGTAGACGAGGCACTGGTAGTATCCCTGATCGTGCAGCATTACCGGGTCGATGCTGAGCCAAATGGGTAGCCTCGTGGTACGTACTTGCAGCCTGTCCCGCCAGGAGGCACTCGGCCGGTGTGTCATCTGTCTAATCGGCACATTACGGCCCTCCGATGTGAGCATGTAGATGAGTTCGGCGCCCTTGTACCACCGTATCTGCGTTGGGTTCTCGTCGCCGACGCCGCCACCTGTCGGCAGTGTGACGTTGCAGTAGAGCTTGCCCGTCTGGTTTTTGATCACAGTAATCTCGTTAGCTGCACCTGAGCCCAACGTAAGAAAAAAGAGAAAGAAAACAGCTCAAGCAGTGGATACTTATGGATGTATTTTGCAAGTATTCATTAGTCATTCCATTCTCATTGTAATGGCGTCAAGATTGTAATAACGGCATCAGCGTCGACATAATGTCGAGGCGTGTCATTACACAAAGTATCCCAACCACGAACTAGCCATACATTTGGAGCCAATCTGTTGTACGTTCCAAATTATTACGGTGAAGGCCTTAAATGGCTCATGGGTCGAAAAATCCGATGTCCAGCATAATGACACCAAAATTCATAGGTAGTAGAACCCTCGACCTCTGGTGGGAGTCGAACCCACGACCTATGGAGTTAATTATAGCAAAATTAAGACCCAAGACCTGTGGTAGGAGTCGAACCCACGACTTTTGGTGTTAATTAGGGCGAATTAGGCCATCAATTTCTTTACAGGAAAGCGTGAAGCCGAGGGGAAGAAGAAGCGTCAGCAACAACCTGTAGTGTTATTTAAAACGAATTAAGGCACTCGAACCCACGACCTTTGGTGGAAATCGAACCCACTTAGAGATATGGGCGAACCGGCCATATCCCCAACTTGGGTTCCCATAGACACCGTGAAGGTCGAGAGTCGAACCTACACTCTTAGGCAAAGTTACGCCCTTTGGGGTGTATCTCTGCCACACAACGATAATCGTCATCTGCCTTGCTTGGGTTTCCTTTCTTGAAAACGCCGCGCCCGCTACTTTCCTGCCGGGAATGCTATGTCACGCTGATAACGCGCATGCCGTTCGTTACTGAGAAGTACCGGGCTCGCCGCGTTAAAGAAAGGAAATGCAGACAAGACACATGACGTTTATCGTTGTGTGGCAAAAGGGTGTAATTTTGCTTAAGAGTGTCGTGCCTTTGGTGGGAGTTGAAACCCTGACCTTTGGTAGGAGTCGAAGCCATGACCCTTAGGCTTAATTATGGAAAAGTTAACACACTCGAACCTACGACCCAACATGGAGATATGGGCAAACCGGCCATATCTCCAAGTTGGATTCCAACTGACATCGTGAAGGTCCAGAGTCGAACCCACGACCTTTGATGTTAATTACTGCTAAGTTAATTAAGATATAGATAATTAAGGCACTCGAACCCACGACTTCTGGTGGGAGAAAACAAGTAATAAGAAGTACGAAAGCATTTGAATGAAAATGTCAAGTAATGTAATGAACGTCTCGTGAGCGTACAGGCTTTCATCCTCTTTAGCGTATTAAAGTGATTGGCAACTTTTGTTATTTATTCGCCAGCAAAAGTGCGCCTTCAAGCTCACCCTCTACAAACTTCACGCAAGAGATATGCGTCACAGTTATGATCCTGCTTTTGATAGTGTCATTATATGCTCCAAGCTCTCTAATCACGTGTCTGAAAGCACGAACTGATAGCACCAGGTGACACTACTCCAGGCTCTTATTTTCAATTCTGTTACCCGTCCGCCTTCTCATTTTGTCCAGTTGAGCATTGGTACTCCTCTAGGCTTTTATATTCGATTCTGCTACGCGGCCGGCTTTTCATTTTGTGCAGTTGAGCATTGGTTTTATCATACAACCAGAAGCGCAATAACAAAGCGCTATGAACTTGATATTGACAAATAGTAGCAGACAGACAGACAGACAGACAGACAGACAGACAGACAGACAGACAGACAGACAGACAGACAGACAGACAGACAGACAGACAGACAGACAGACAGACAGACAGACAGACAGACAGACAGACAGACAGACAGACAGACAGACAGACAGACAGACAGACAGACAGACGGACAGACGGACGGACGGACAGACGGACGGACGGACGGACGGACGGACGGACGGACGGACGGACGGACGGACGGACGGACGGACGGACGATCGCTAACTTTCAACAAATGTTTATTTTCAACGACACGGGGGGTGTTTATACTGAACACGCTTCCCATCAAGCATGCGCAATTACTTTGTTAGGAACGTTAGCACCTTATCGGACAGGAAGCGCACATGGGGCACTCACACGTGCAGATTGAAATCTGGAGATTTTTCCAGCCTCTACCATTTCACGTGTAACTCGTCACCGCTACTGCTCACAAAACTACGCTAAGCAAAAAGCGGTTCACAACCATAAGAACTGCAGTTAAATGCAAGCTAACATTGCGGACATCTTTCTCGACATTGTGTAAGTGTTCTCTTAACCGGTCATTCATGCAGCGTCCATTCTCTTCTACATAATGTTTACCACCAAGAAAGGGTATACAATAGACCACTGTACTAACAGGTCACAGAAGAAAATCTCTCTAACCCCTCCAACTACCGTCCGATATCTCTCGCTAGTGTCCCGTGCAAAGCATAAGATTGTGATGAGGGCTAGTTGGTTCATTCTTAGAACTGAGGTGATAATAATATAATATACCATAATATAGCATCCAACTTGACGGCACACCTCAAATGCATTACTTTCTTTTTTTTTCAGCAGCATTATGGTATTAGGAAGCGACTTTCATACGAAACCTAGCTTTCAGAATTCACACACGAGTTCTTTCAGCCCATGGATGCCCAACAGGAAATTGACGCCAGCTTGTTATATATTTTAAGGTATTAAATGGCATTTCCTATAATTACTTGTTGGTAAAAGTTTCATGGCTTAGTCTAACTAGGAAGTTAATGAGGTCTATAGAGCACTTCTTGAAAGGTCAAATGTAATTCACACGCGCCAATAATCAAAACTCCCCTTTTTAATGTAGCATCGAGTGTTCCACAATGAGCCGGACTGTTACAGCTATTATATTTAGTTAGTTATACAAATTTGCCTTATAACATGAAGTACAAAGTGAGATATTTCGCAGACTATTGTCTTTACCGTTGCGTCACAGACCAAAATTACATTATTGCCCTTCAATATAACCCACATTCTATCCCAACTTGCCGCAATACATGGTTCATGCCACTAAACGCCTCCCAAAAAGTAAACTCATTACGTTTTCCCGTTTACGCACCGTAACTGACCGTACCTACCACCTCAAATAACTTCCCGTTGAGCCCACGCCATCAGATATGCACACAAGTATCTTGGACTTCACTTGACCTCTTCGATATCATAGATAATCCGCATCAAAACCATTTGCTCTGAAGCTTCGCATACGCCGGAACGTAACCTTAGGAAAGCATCTACAGATACAAGGAACTTGCACACCTCACGTTATTCCAAGCTAAACTGGTATATGCGTCTTCTTTCTGGCACCCGTTTCAAGTGTACCTCACCTCTCATCTGCAAGCGATTCGGAACCGGGCCACTCGATTCATCGCATCAGATTACTCAAGGCAATCTAGTATACACTACTGAAAGGCACGCTCGACTTTCCTTCACTTCCATCACATCGCCTCATATCACGTGTATGCCTGCTTCATTCCATACTACTACCACCCGCCTTCAAGGCACGCATTTTTAAAACCAGTTTTGCGAACTTCCACTCGCCTCAGTGACAACCTATCCCTAACACGCATTTTTACGCTAGCCAGAGAGAGAGAGAGAGAGAGAAAGAGAAACGAAGAGGGAAAAGTAGGGAGGTTAACCAAGGACGTGCCCGGTTGGCTACGCTACACTTGGGGAGGGGGGAAAGGGAAGAACAGGTAAGGAGAGATAAGAAAAATAATAGGCAGTTATTCCCAGTCAGTCGCAGAGGACGCTAACCAGCGTTTGCATAATAACTTTGTTAACTTTACCCACACTAGTGTTTTCTGACTGATTTGTTTTTTTTTTCACGTTCATCGTTTGTATTCGCGAACAAACAAAAGTCTCCCCTTACGTAATGTCTTCAAGAGTTTAAGAAAAAATAAATAAAATAAAATTTCATTTGCATATAAAAGCTGTATAGACATGATTTTGCCCGAGCAGACATTTATATTTCGGTGCCGTAGTGTGTCACACATTGTAAAAAAAGAAAGCTTGTGTATTTGTGTGACAAATGACAGAGCGCAAAAAAAATAGCTAAGAAAGATTTCACTGAAAAATAACCCCTGGTTTTGTTCACTAGCTTCCTTGTGGCGGTCGTGCCATGCTTGACGTGCAACCACGTCAACATTAAAGGCTCACTAGAGGCAAACAATAAGTCGACGTGCACCGTTTAAATAACGTCCCAGAAACCTCGCAACGCTAGTTTCGTGCCAAGAAAAGGCAGTTCACGAGAAAATTGCACCTGAAGGGTTCGAATACCCTTTTCAAAATTCAAATCTCCCGCCACCCAACAGGGGGAGTGGTGACGTTGCATACGCCATCACCACCCTTTGCTGCAGTTGGTGAGTAAAACGGCGCCCCACAGTCGGCGGTACTGCGCCAAGACAAAGCGGTAGATTCGCCCTTGCAGCTGCTTTTTGGTCAAGTGATGTAAACCGTTCGGGCATCCCGCGACATCACATGGAAGTTGAATTCTCTGCTACTTGCCGTTTGTGCGAGTTTCGCAAGCCGGAAAAACCAGCGCAGCACTACGCAATAACGAAACTACAGAAAAGCGAAAGCGTGGCGGCGCGGAGTCGCGCGAAAACGAAACCTTTCGACCGCTCGCGTCGTTGTCAAGGGTAATGTCAATGAGTTATTTTTTCAGAAAATGAAATATAACTGGACAACTAGCATTTTATTTCGTCTCATAGTACTATACAAGGATGTTTTTTGCAACGAGTGGTTGAGTACTAGTTACAGAATTTAACTGAAAAGTGATTTCGTCATCGGGCAAGTACTTGAATGTCCCGGGGGAGTCTCTAATCACGTCCTGCGTTTACCTCAAGTTCTCCGTTATTAAGGCTCTGTTCGCGATAATATTCACGCCTTAGAGATCGTCGAGTACTAATCTATCACTTTAGCTTGATTTAATATTTGTCTTCAGTGTCCCTTTAAGACCTAATGAGACTGGATTGTATTTGGCCTGCAGACACATTTTACAAGGAAAGGAACCGCATTGAAGTGAGGCGCTTCAGAAAGTTATATGTGCAACATTCATCGCCACACACCGCACATCATTCACTGGCATGTTACAGACACTCTTAAACTGCGAAAGTACCTTCGTGGGAACTTGTACACGCTTCCCTTAACAATGGGAATGAACCTCCAGAAAAAAAAAATTATTGCAGATTTTTTTTAAATTCCAACATTTTCTCGGGAACTTCTCGCTAGTCAGTATTTATGCAGGCTATACGGTTTTTTTTTATTTACATTTGTATGAAAAAGATTTAAGCACTTAACAAATGTGTTGTGCCGACCACTGTTTCACAGCCTGCACGTACACCTCGCACTGAAGTCCAATTTTGTTGTCAGTTTTGTAAAATGGGGCATGTTGACGTAAATGTCTCTCTGGTTGGCTGGTGGTAGAATTAAGGGCAGTGTTCGTTGTGTGTGCAGAATTTGTCATTGCGACTGGACTTGCGTCGTCATAGGTCAATCAACAGAGCACCCATCCACTGGAACGTGTATCACATGACGTATTACTTCTTTCAGTTCTCTTATGTCGACAGACCTCTGACAGGAGTTTAATCTTCCCTACTGTTACTGTACAAGCTGCAATATGCATCTAGAACATATGGTAATTGCTGGTTACTCTCACAGGAGTACCGCCAAAGGGACCCAGATTTCTTGCCTCAAGAGTACAATAGGGATGCACACGGCATCAAGAGAGTGCTAGAGTAGTAGCTGGAGATGCAATATGGAGTCTAGACGAGGAATCACGTCTATCAAGTAACTAAGAGCAACATTTCACAAGCAGAGACAAGGGCACTTGACTACTCATAAGGTCGAGAAAGAAGAGAAGACAGTTTGAAGTGATTGCCGCCGAGCAGTATCGTGTTTAATAACAGGACCCATCGTTTATGGCTAATCAATATTTCCCATAAAGTAAAGAATCATGTTCTGCTATCTTTGAATTTATATTTTCACGTTTCACTTTTTCGCCAAACATCAACTTTGAGAAAACTATTGTTTTGAAGCTACTTTGCCAAAACCTGCTATCAAGATGCTTTTTACACAGAGTGAAATTTCGCCAGGAACAAGCTAAGGTACCTTTTAAATTTTTAAATCATCTTCTAACACAATGAGAATATGACATATGGGGCCCACAATACAAAAAAAAACGAACTTGGTGTTCAAGTGACGCTGTTTTTACAGAAATGTAATAATAAGAGAAGTGGCGGCGCTTATTATGCACTGTAGACTACGTAGAACGTATCTTTGGAAAAACAAAGAGTATGGGCGCTATAACGTAAAGCTATTTCAAAATTTTTATTCCAATTCTGCAATCAGCGCGCCGCGATTGGTCAAAAAAGTCATTTGCCCTGTCTGTCATGGGACTTCCCGAAAACCGCGATAGCTCCCAATCTGACACAACGTGTACACACTAATTATGAATGATTCTACCGAATAAAAGAAAAATGGTTATTTCTGATTCAACACCTTTTTGCCATTAACACTTTGCTATTGGTCAAAAGGTTTCAGGCTGCACACACTTCACCTGTCTGTCACTCGACTTCTCAAAACTGCGATAACTCATTGCGTCAAAGTCACGTGTACGCGTTAAAGATATATTAATATGCCGAACAAAACTGGATTTTTTTCTGAATAGGCGGAGACTGCTCCATTCCGAAAGGAATAGAAGATGGCTGCCGCCGATCGCTCAGGCACTGCCTACTCACACCTGCCGGAGAGCATGGGTTTGTTTGTGTATAACAAAACTTCTTGCGTGGCCGTATGACGTTATCGAGCCCTTTCTGCACGTATACGACATCGCTCTGCCAACTCTTCCTTGCTGAGGATCCGTCTTACCGGTAGTTCTAACTCTCCGTTGCACGTCGCCGCGATTTTAGACAAAGCACCCCGCGCTAAGTAAGGGAAAGGGGACCAATCGCAGAAGCCGACCCCTCCCTCTTCATCCGGTTTTCTATTTTCAGTGCGCTGGCTCGGCCCCATCGAAACCTTGAGTTGAGTTGAGTTGAGTTGAGTTGTTGTAGGCTACTGGTGGGATTAGCCTTGCAGTTGCTGCCGGCAATTGCTCCACCGTAGCGACACTTAAAATAAATAAATCACATAATCAGACACAGTCCTCACAAAATACAAATGGTCACTCCTCAGTTCACCATGTGGAGGCCAAATCTGTGTCCTGTAGGTAATTTAAAAGAAGGCGAGAGACCTCCTTCCTACACAACCGGTTCCCGCGCGGGAAAACAATGTCTTGAAAAGAGCTGTGAGGAACTCCTGTCTTCTTGAGGGACCCGAATAACACCCTCCTTTCCGCGTTATACACAGTACAGCACATTAGGTAATGTTCTATGTCACCGCACACACCACACGTTGAACATAATGGTGATAACGCCAGGCCAGTCTTATACATCCACGCAGGGGTTCGAGCAGAGCCCGTGCGAATGCGGAGCAGTAAGGTGGCTTGGTTTCTTTTGAGGCCCTTGATCACACATGGCTTGTGAGGTGAGCTCCACAAAGAACTGAGGTGGCACAACACTGCTTCTCTGAAGATTCTGTTGTCGTCTTGAGGCACTCTTCTCAATGGATTCCCAGACAGCGCTCTATGGGCGAGGCTGTCCGCCATCTCGTTGCCTATGATACCTGTGTGCGAGGGCACCCATTGTAAACGTATGGAGAAGCCTTTGATATGGAGATTGTGCACCGAGCGTAGGGAGCTAAGACATAAGGCATCAGTAGGGAACCCGTGCTCTAACCTTTGAAGGGCAGATTTTGAAGCTGTAAGAATAACAACAGGTTGAGGCGTACAAAACCGTAGTTTCTTTAGAGCTGCCTCAATGGCAACGCTTTCGGCCGTTGTGGAGGACACGACTGCAGTGAAGCGAACAGACCAATCATACTTCAAAGAGGGAATGGGAAAAGCAGCTGCACTAGATCCTTTGACCTTGTCCACAGAGCCATCAGTAAAGATTTGAAGATGACGTGCATATTCAGACTCAAGATGTTCCAGTACCAGCGAACGCGTTGCCGCCAGAGGAGAATTCCGCTTAGCGCGTACGTGAGGAATTGCCAACGAACAATCGAGGCTCGCGAATGACCAAGGTGGTTTCAACCTCTTAGTTCGACCTCTAGTGTCAAGACCCAGGTAACCAAGAGTATTTAGTGCCAAGTACGCTCGGGACTCAGATCTCTTTCGAAGGCGCTGTAGAAGGGCTCGGCCGGCTGCCGTCTGTTTGAGGCGGCCAATTTGCATCAATAACCTTTGTGAAGCGACTAGGCTAAGAGGTCTCGATAGAGATTCACAAAGTACTGCTTTGTTAGGAGCAGTCTGCGGAACGCCAAGAGCCCTTCTCAGGCCCTTTCTGTGCAGAACCTCAAGTCGTTCCAGCTGTGATATCGAGGGGGAAATTAAAGGCAGCTGATACATTATCCGACTCGTCACTAGTGCATCGTGCAACCTGATCATTGAGGAAAGGTGATTTCCCCATTGCTCACTCGCAACTCTACGGATCACATTGAGACACGAAGATATCGATGTCACAACCGAGTCCACAGCTCGTCGCCACTGTAGACGGTAGTCAATAATGACACCCAAAAAGCGCTTGTGTTTCAATTGTCGAAGGCAAGATTGATCAAGGTCTATCTTCAGCCGCGCATACCTTCTTCCTCTACCTGGAAACATGATGAAGCCAGATTTTTCCACCGAGAGAGTCAACCCAACACCTTGAAGGTAATTTTGAACTAAAAGTAATGCCTGTCGAGCTATCAGAGCTAAACGCTTGTGTTGATATCCGGTTAACCAAAGGCAAATGTCGTCCGCGTATATCGACATATGGACATGCCTGCAATGTTTTTGCACTTCAGCGGGAAGACCAGCCATTACAACGTTAAAGAGCGTTGGGGAAAGAACACTTCCCTGAGGTACACCTCGTGATACCGCCCTTTCGGTGCTTGTGGTACTTCCTAACCGCACTTGAATTTTACGATCACTGATAAATGAGTGAATGAATCGCAGAAGATAGCCCTGTACGCCCATGGCCTGCAAACTATTTAGTATTGAGCTCTGAAGGACGCTATCATAAGCCTTTGATACGTCTAGGAAAATAACTAGTGTTGAAAGACCGAAAGCTCTATGATGTTCAATATGGCTTATCAAGTCCAAGACGCTATCTTGCGCGCTTGAACCTGTTCGGAATCCAGTCATGCATGTTGGTAGAGCCGTTCTATCTTCGAGCCACCAAGATAAACGCTTACTTGCCAGCTTCTCCATGAGCTTAGCCACGCACGACGTCAGTGATACAGGACGATACGAGGCCAAGTCTGTCATTTCTTTGCCGGGCTTCAGCACTGGGACAACACAAGCCACCTTCCATGAAGGAGGAACGTCGCCAGTCCCCACACTCGATTGAGATAGCTTAGGAGCATCTTCCGGTGTTCCAGAGGTAGGTTCTGCATCATCTGATTGGTGATGCCGTCAGGACCTGGTGCACATCGACGCCGCAGGCTGCTGAGTGCTGTCTGTAGCTCTCGAAGTGTAAACGGGGCGTCCATCACCGACGTAGATGTTGCAGGCGGAGCGCAGGGATGAATTCCTGAACTTGCACTTACGAATGCATCTGCAAATTCCTCTGCCAAGCACACGAGAGCTTTCTGCTTGCGCAGTGCAAGCGCTTCGAAAGGTTTACTAGGACGAGAATCACCAGCAAGACTGCCAATGACTCGCCAAATTCTCGTCATCGGTGAGAAAACCGTCAAGCTAGCGCAGAAGGACGCCCACTGCGACCTACAGAGCTTGTTCGTATGGCGTCGAATGGCAGAGTTAAGCCTATTGAAGGTCGTCTTCAAGGATCTGTCGTCCTTCTTCCGCATCAGTTCACCGAAATCACCGAAAAGTGCCGTTTATTATGCAATGGAACTGCGCTGGGATTATAAGTCGATTAGCAGAACTTAAATTATTTCTGAAAGATACGTGTGTTCCAGTATTGGCCCTCTCGGAGGCTGGCCTACCAAGCGGGAGATCTCTGACTGGATATGTCGCCCATAAGAATTGCAGCATAAAGTCATTTCCCGCGGGAAGTGCCGCCCTTTACATACGAAGAGAGATTCCTCATGTGGCTTTAAACGTCACCGATCTTTGCACCGATAGTATTGAGGTGGCGGCTGTGAGGATACGTCTTGGTTTCCGACCTCTTTCTGTTGCATCCGTATACGTGTCTCCGCGGAAGAAGGTAGCAATGGAGTTGTTTCTGCAGCAGCTTTGTGACCGTTGTCCAGCGCCACGAATTATCTGCGGGGACTTCAACGCCCATCACTCTCTCTGGGGTGACAGGAGCACAGATTCCCGCGGACGCAAACTTGTAGAAATTATTGATAGTTTGGACTTGTGCGTGGCCAATGACGGAAGTCCCACTTTCTTCCGGCCTCCAGCCTCAGCCACATCTATAGACCTAACCTTGCATTCATCGAAACCTTCTCTACTTGAGCGTGCTGCTCACCTCTTGTCAGCAAATTAGATAAGAAAAACTGCAAAATGTAGGCAATTTTATTTGTTTCTTGAAAGCAAACAAAAGTGACCTTCTATAAACGAGGAGAGCGCTTGATTGGGCTTTTCAGGCAACGCTACGGGTCATCGTCCGATGCTTGCGTCGGCAGTTACGTAAGTTCGACGTCAGGAGATTGGAATAAAAACATGTTGGAATAGTTTTACGTTATAGGGTCCTGTATCTCTATTATACTTTTGAAATGATAGTTTTCCTAAGGTGACACACTTAAGTGCCCAGTATAAATATACTAAAAAAATATATGATGAACATAACTTGTTTGAGCACCAGGGCGATGAAATTTAATATGTATTTTAATGCCAAAAAGATAAAACATCCCACAAAATTTTATTAAAGCTGCTAAAACGGTTCAAAATTCAACCCTTCATCTTAGCATCCCTCCTCACTTCAAAGCTGTAGCGAGCGAAAATTGGACTATGATTTGTGAAAGTTGTGCTGAGTAGAAAGATTTCAAGAAAAAAGAGAGGCGAGACTGACAGGGCAGACACTCACTTAAAACAGTCATTTTATGAAAATCTTGCTCTGTAGCAGCAGAGGCACGCATACCGAGGAAGATTTTCCTAAAACCACAGTTGCGAGTGAGCGTCTGTCCTGTCCGCCTCGCCTCTCTTCTTTCCTTGCAATTTTTTTCACTCAGCCCAACGTTCACAAAGCCTTACTAACAAACCCAACAGTCAACCCCGCTGACTATGAATTCCTAAGAGCTCCTTCGCAGCACCAGCTTCTCTTTATTTTCACAACTTTCACACTTTCTGGAACCACACGAGGGCACGTTGTTTTACTTATCCGAATTACGACGACACAAGATTATTGTTGGCCGAAGGGGCCTTTGCAAAAAAGTGTGTCGCGTATTGCGCTTTCCAGGCACATGATGGCACATCCGCCAGCTGCCTTTGAAACTCGCAATCTTTCGGCTGTGATTTGCTTCATGACCTCGTTACTCCAAGCGAGCTGCAATAGGCTGTACAACTATATAATTGTATATTGTAGTTCTGATTCATTTCTTAATCAGCTTGAAGAAAGGAATGAGCGCTACAAAGACGCGGACTAAAAGACGAACATGTACGACGGACAGGCGCTAACTTCCAACTAAACGTTTATTTGAAGAAGCAGTATTTATATAGACAGGAACAAGAAACGCACAACCGTGACTTCTCGACCTCTCCATCGCATCAGAAAAGCAATCTTTTTTTCGGTAAGTGCCACTGACGGGCAGCTAATGCACGTACCTTCGGCCTTTGCGATGTAGAAAGCTTGTAATATGTGTCTTTCTAGTCTATCTCTAGAACGTGTCAGAAACCTGGTGTCACGAAGATACGGACGGCATTTGTGACGTTTACAATGTTCTTGTTGACGTACATGTTCGTCTTTTAGTCCGCGTCTTTGTAGCGCTCATTCCTTTCTTCAAGTATGTTAAACCAACTCGCCCACATCAAGCATCTGCTGCTCAATAGGCTTGAATAAAAGCCAGTCTACATGTGGCAAGAACGTGAAAAACGACTCAACAGTACACCTAATACTCTTCGTTTGCTTTTTTTAGTTTAAAAAAGACTATGAGAGTCATTTCAGCGGCCGCGTTTCGTGAAGAAATTGGAATACTAAAGCAAAATATATCTCTGGAGTGTTCTGACGAGACGCAAGAAGATAAAGGACCCTTCGAGATTGGTCCTGGTAAGGTCACCCAAAAATTGCAAGCAAAAGTTTCTAAATGCGGAAGCTACGTGCATCTGTACGGATGCCCAGCTCGACGTATTGACACAGGTTCAAGCGAAACGTGTGCTTACGAAAAAAGGAGCAAACAAAAAAGTGCAATTAAGTACTACACCACAGATTTGCGCTCACAGTTGACGATACGCAAATGAAAGAATGGTTACTGTGCCAAATAGTGTGAAAAATTCAAATGCCCGTAGCAAATAAATAAATAAATAAATAAATAATAAGAATAAAGAGGTAAAGAAGGAGCGAAGCGAACATATTGTTTTTAATCAGGTAGGCGCAGGGCCCCAGTCGCTTGGTTTACGACACCCGCTTTCAGTTATGTTTTGCTGGCACACCATGCATGCCGTCTACATTGAGAAAAAGTGAGCGAGGCGAGAAAAGAAATCACAACGCAGCGATGACTCGGCCACGCTCTTTTTCGGGAGGCGTGCGCGGCTACAGTTGTTTTCATTGTTTCTCATTGTTTTGTTTTTCTTCTTTTTCAGCGTTGACTCTTCCTTACATATTCGCCAACCAGGTTGGCACTAGCGCGCATGCAATCTGCTCGAACACGCCCGCGTAAAACGAGCGAGAGCAATGAAACACAAGTATTTACGAAGCGTAAAATTGGAAGCCGCCGCTCACGGCTCGGTTATACTTTCGGGAAAAGCGCTGAAACGGCCTCGACAACTTGCTTGAAATACGACTCTAAAACACGTCACCGGCCAGCGGGTCCCACGCGTGTTCCCTCTTTTCCATCATTAAATCCGGCTAGCGAACAGGCCTGGACGGCGTGAGAAATATTGGCAGGCACCCGATAGCTTATGCACCAACACTGGCTCGCGAGCGACTTCAGAGGTTTGCATAGATATAAGCAGACCCCCCTCTTTCTTGTTTTTCACAGCAAGGGCGGGTCATCCTTTATTGGCTTCTTTTTACTTCGCAGTATGGCCTGCGTGGCTCTGCACGGATACAACACTGGCCACAGCCCACCCTTTCGCGCAAGCACGTTCTGTTGGCATATCGTATTTTTGGCACCACCAACAGAAGACGCACGTTCGTCTGGCGAGCCCACACATGTGATGCCAAATTTAGATTCGTCATGCCTATAATTAACCAACTGGCAACGGAAGACGGGTCAGTGCTTCCCGTTGAATATGATATTGAGAGAAAAAAATAACAAGCAGAGAGAGACTACACGCACGAGCATTCCACAGCAAAAGCGCCGCTGTCTTAATGTGTAAGCCTGTGCTTTTTTGACTGTAAAGTGCCTCGCTGCTATGTAATCTAAGCCGCGGCTAGGAGTGAACATTCATTTATGTTTGTCAAATGACTTATAGAATGCTTCACAATCGTTTCTGGTGAATTTGATGCGGACAGCGGTTTAAGGGCCGGACTTCCTTTCCCATTACTTGCATACATCTATGTGAGTTCATATAACACTCACACAATGATTTCAGCGTTTAAGCACACTTGTTTCTTCAGTTTGCTATGTTACGACGTTTTATACTTTGTGCTTACGTTTATATTTGCGCTTTCCTTTTTTTGTTTGACTCAGATGCCAAGCAAGTTCCAAGCAGGTGGCACGCACGTAAACCACACTTATGCACGCCAACTCAGCGGTCGGATTTGATAAGGTTCCAGTCCCTCTACAGGAAAAGGACTCCCCACCCATCCATATGGACGAATATTTAATATAGAACACTGACACTCTATTCTATACTATGTACTATATACTGCACCGTATCGGGATAGAGAAACAACGTTTAGCAGTTGGACGCAATGTTTATTCCGTCCGTTCTGTTACGCTGCGACGTGCGTCGTCGTGCCATCGTTATCATGCTACCGCCGCAATCGTCGCTGTCGTCGTATTATCGTAGTTGCATGCAGTTTGGAGCGTTTCCACAGGACGGCCAGGAGTATTGCACAAAGTCGGGGGCGCTGGGGGGAGTCGCTAGAGTGACTGCTCTCAATGTAGATCAAATCGCAGCCGAATGAATAGCGGAACTCTGATTATCTTTAATCGCTTGATAAGCTGTTTTGAAGAGCTTTAAAGTGACCGTTTACATCGCACTTTAATTCTCGAATGACTCTTACTTAATTCATATCGTTATTTTCGACACCAAAATGTCGCGGAGACACAGCGAAAAAACTCCAAATCGGCTTGGCAAACAATCTCGTACCCTATGTTTCAAGCCAACTACATTGCAGCGATACAGGTAGGGCAGCAAACTGGATTCAGTCTGGTTAACCTCCCTGCCCTTTCCTCCCTCCCTTCTCTCTTCTTCCTACAGGTATGTGAAAATATTCGCGGCCCATCCTGCCTCCTTGCTTTGCCTCGATTGTCTTTCATAGTGAAGCTTTCTTTCTGCCTCTTGTGATTCAAGTATTCACCACCCGCATAATTTTTATTGTATCATTCGTATAGTGCCGCTGTACGCGCCACTCTACCGACAGTCCTCTGCTTATTTTTTTTTAAGGATGTAGAATTGGGGCAATATTCTCCATTGATCCCTTTGGGGCATATTTTTTCTCGTGCACCCGTGCGACCTCGTGTGCGATGTGGATGTCCGGCGCCATGCCCCAATGCAGTGACAGGCGTTTTGCGCGATGGCTCAGCCAATAAGCGTCCGCCGAACTTGGCATCCCTGAAAGTGATGGATCCAGAACACACCTACTCAGATCGGATCCCAAGCATATGCCGATGCATTCGCATGAGATCCCATAGCATTGCTCTTTTCCACACTCCGCAAAGTGATTAATGTAATCTGAAGTAAATAAATAAATAAATAAATAAATAAATAAATAAATAAATAAATAAATATTATTTGTCGTGACACCTGAGAACCCTCTGATTTACGAGAGTATAATTTCATTGTATTTTTTTTTCTTTACTACCTACCTATGCTCTCTCATACAGTCCTTGTAATCATTCATCCATATGCCAATCCTTCATACGTATTCCCAGACTGTAGCTCATTCTGAATACTGCGTTGTAATCATGTTGTTTTCAACATCGTACATCAACACCACATTTTTTCCGTGACTGAACTATCAGCGCCATCTCTTATGAACGCGGCCAGTGCAAGGGCAATGAAATTTCTAGGCCACATCAGGAACAGAAAAGCCGGTTCCGTTCTATTCTCGGCTATCAGACTCGTCAACTTAACCATGTCTACATGCGCTTTGCAGAGATGGCCAAGCGAGCCAGCCCAACTGCTGCCCCGTTCCAGCA
Organism: Dermacentor andersoni; assembly: GCF_023375885.2. Lineage (NCBI taxonomy): Eukaryota > Metazoa > Arthropoda > Arachnida > Ixodida > Ixodidae > Dermacentor > Dermacentor andersoni. The sequence continues at coordinate 75,335,376 of NC_092814.1, forward strand.
GGTTTTACTTCTTTGAGCTGGGCAAGTGTGGTTCTACTTTATCGTTTCGTTTTACTCCGTAATGTAGTTAATTTTATTTCAGGGAGCGTGAGTGAAAATGCGAATGTGTGCACTTACGCAAACGTGGAAAGATAAACACAATGGTTCCGACGCAGCGCAACTATAGGTTACTGCACCCTTGCACACAGAAGGGGCGAATTAGTAAAAAAAAAAAAAAAAAAAGATAGGATAGAACAGTTCTCAACGTTACCGATAGGCTGCTATTAACATGCGACAGTTCTGATACAGAAAGAAAGAAAATGATTATTAATAGGTGTAAAAAGCATGCTGGGGAGGTCTAAGCGCCAGAGAACAAGCTCAAGAAAGACATAAGAAGTGACAAAACATTGAGTGGTGTATAAGCATATTCTGGGGGGACCGCACAAATATGATTAGTTTGTTCTGCATGAATAATTCTACTATATGCACAACGAGAGAACCACTCGCATTCGTTGTTACGTTTCGTTTATTTCTTTCACCCTTCAAAGCGTGAGCGTCTCTGTGTCATAAAATGTTCTTTTTAGTTTTGATTATGTTTTTGTTATTTTAGACCAAATTTATGTTTGGCATATAAGTAAAATGGAGTAGCGAGAAGCGCACTCCTCTCCAGTTAAACCACATTTCACCCTACCTGCATACCAATAATACACAATCTTATTGCCTATCAAAAAAAAGGTCCATATTGTTATTTCTAATGTGAGAGGTCGGCCAAGTGTTCACAAACAACCGATACCCGTCATAATATGCCGGCTATCGGTATTTGAATATTCGTCATAATATGCCAGAAGCTTCTGGCAGAAAGTTGAGGGGAAACAAAAAGAAATTATACAAATTCAACGCACCTCGCGGAATATATGTGAAGGGAAGCTTGCGTGAAGCGGTCACTCGAATTTGATAAGTTTGCCCACTTCATTCGGACGTCTCTGGCGCAGTGGGAAGTGGCGCGCGCACATGTGCTCCCGCGCACCGGGGTTGGCACACGCGGCGATTGTCTCGAAGAGCGTTGGTTGGCCTTGCGCGATAGAAGCGGACATGCGGCCTCAATGGTGACGAGCACGGTCCCTCAGCACCGGCTGCTGTGCTGAAGGACCGAAGCTCGATCCCGCCATCGGACATGTAATTCATTTTCTTCTTAAGGGGAAGCTTTACCTCGGGCGCTGCTATCTAAATACATGTAAAAGGAGAACTCGTTTTTCTCGGCAACCACTGCACTAACTTTGGCGAAGTTTGTTGCGTTTAGAAGAGAAACTAAACTAAAAATCTAGTTACTGTTGGTTTCGAATTTTCGATTTAGGTCGTCAATATTTTATTAAACAAGTGGCAAAAGATCAAAAATTTTCAGAAGACGAAACTACCAAGTTTAAAACTCTGTAACTCAGCAATGAAAAATGATATCACGATCCTGTGATTTGTACATAGTAGCACATCCAAAGCGGACAAAATTGTTATGTTACGCATGAATCTAAAAAAAATATAGCAATATCAAAATACGGCTTTGCAGAACCCATGTACACAACGTAACAAATTCACGTAAGATATAATATGACATATCAAATTTCTCTGCTTTCAATTATCTAGTAGACATCGTTTCCAGAACCGCGATATCTGGTCTTGATTCAGAGCTATTAATTTGTAAACTTTGTGCTTCTATTGTTTTTTCAAACTTTCAAAATTTCGAAAAATATTTAAAGAAAATTCAGGCCCTAAATCAAAATGCCGCTTCCAACAGTCACTAGAATTTAACTTTCTCTCTCAAATGCAACACATTTTATTAAAATCGGCCGAAGGGTTATGTCAGACAAACGTTCTTGAGTTTTACATGCATTTGAATAGGCCGCTTTCGGAGTTTGGCTTGAGTTAAAGCTTCCTCTTAAGCATAAGCAATTCAGCAGGACAGCAGCAGCACCCTGTGGTCATGGTCAGAAAAGTCCGCGAAGGTTCTCAAAAAAAGCTTCGCCTTAAAAAATGGTACCGACACTTAGGTTTGTCTTCTAATACGGATGAAACGGCTTGTTTGGTACTGGACGCTGCGAAAAAGAAGAAGCGAGTTGAGCAGAACAAAATGTTATAACGAAGGAGAAAAGGACGTTTCGCCGGTGTATTCGACAGCCGAAACGACATTATCGCCCAAATTCTGATTATGGGCGAGGAAGCGTCCCTCCACCTCTCCCCTCAGCAGCCTCGAGGAAAACTCCGATGTGGGAGGGAAGCTTGGCGCCCGGCAAAATAGAAGCGCTGGCTCCAAAAAGAGCGCCACACAATTACTGGCGCACGCTGTGCCGCAAATGCGCGCGCGCCTCTGCACCGTACTTCCAGCCATGGAATTATGGATCACCACAACAGAGCCGAAAGTATTCCAAGCTCGCGCAAATTAGTTGAGCTTAATGATGCAAAATAGCCCAGTTGAAGCAATAGCAGCATGGCGCGTGGACGGGTTGGAGCGCGTCTGGAGAGGGTTGGGAGAGGCGGAGCACTGGGATGCAGGCCGGCCTCTTCTCGCGAAACGGGAATCCCCGCGCAGCCGCTCGACAGAGTCCCAAGGCTCGACTGCTAACCAAATTAGGGACCGTTATGCTGTTTCTGATAGCAATAATGGTCAGCAGAGTCGCCGTGGCAGGCGCCTGAGAATTAAACCGATCCTATCGAGCAGCCAGCAGCACCACGCGCGCACTTATACTTTTACTCGGTTGTGCCCCGTACGTGCGTTTTCTGTTGCCTATTGATCATGTTCTTGTTTATTAGTTTCCACATGCCTTTGTGCTTCCGCCTCATATTCTGGCTCGGCGTTCGGGCGACTAAGTGCGAGCAGTACCTATGTTTAAAATTTTAAATCTAGCTAGAACACGCGCCGCCGAGTCAATAGCGAGTCGCAGGGCGCGTGGGCAATGCAACACACTCGTAATCATGAAATGAGTTTCGTGTAACAGTCTGAAGCAGAAGCGAAAAAAAAAGAAAGAAACCTTTAAAGTGAAGCGCGTTTAGCGTTCCCCAAAGTAAAGATGTCGCTCAAACAGCAAGGTTTCGTCAACAAAATTTAGGGCATATTGTGTTCCAGACATACTGTGAACTCTTTTGAGAATACAGATATTTTTATCCAGTAGCTTAAACTATGCTACAGTTAGTGCCGTTTTGGAGGTTGGAAGGTCATGACATTGTCTTGATGTACACACGTCCTTGTATGGACACCCTAAAGGAATTGTCCACCATTGAAAACAAGAAAGCAATTCGCGGTGGAAGACAATATGAATATTTGCTGTTTGTCTTAATATATCGTGTTCATTATTCCAACTTGCCGTCAAATTTCCAGCATTATACTGCGTTCACTTAGAAATTTGTAAGAATAAAGCCCGTTGAAAGGGTATGCAAAGGTTCGACCTTCCTGCGCTGTCTTCTACATCGAGCATGCATTCAGTACAGCCTATAGGAAATGCGTTCCATGCTGCATAAAACATGTGACATCCATGGCCTGCTTCTGTGGTCTTTACAGATTGAACGAGCGTAATTTACTCCCAGACTGCCGCAAACACGTTGTGCATAGATAGCGTTTAGAATAAGAACTTGACGCACTCTATTTTCGGTTGTCATTGGTCATTCAACTGATTGCCTCACCTAGGCCATGTGAAAAAGCAAAGTGAAAAACGGTGAACTTATTTGAACATTTACTGGAGGCAACTTAACACAAAGTGCAATAATCAGGGCTGCAAGTTCGAACCGATAAAAAAATCCCATAGTTGCTCTCTTGGTATAGGGCAATTTGGCCTGTTCGAGTGGATTACCTGAAAAGGCGAACAATACTTGCATGACAAATCGAAGTGTTCCGGTATATAGCTATTTAAAAAATAATCAGAAAGTAACGTTATAGTTGTTCACTTCAGCATACACATTTATATTCGCCAACTGCACAAGGCTTTTGATTCGTAAGTGCT